>NC_090652.1:270970929-271078429 GCF_040937935.1 Hyperolius riggenbachi | reverse complement strand
GTGAAAGACCAATACAAAGTGGTGTACATGTGAGAAGTGGATGGAAAATCATACATCATTCCAAACATTTAAAAAAAAAAATAACTGCAAAGTGGGGTGTGCGTTATTATTCAGCCGCCCTGAGTCACTACTTTGTAGAACCACCTTTTGCTGCAATTACAGCTGCCAGTCTTTTAGGGTATGTCTCTACCAGCTTTGCACATCTAGAGACTGAAATCCTTGCCCATTCTTCTTTGCAAAACAGCTGCAGCTCAGTCAGATTAGATGGACAGCGTTTGTGAACAGCATTTTTCAGATCTTGCCACAGATTCTCGATTGGATTTAGATCTGGACTTTGACTGGGCCATTGTAACACATGGATATGTTTTGTTTAGAATCATTCCATTGTTGCCCTGGCTTTATGTTTAGGGTCATTGTCCAGCTGGAAGGTGAACCTCCGCCCCAGTCTCAAGTCTTTTGCAGGCTCCAAGAGGTTTTCTTCCAAGATTGCCCTGTACTTGGCTCCATCCATCTTCCCATCAACTCTGACCAGCTTCCCTGTCCATGCTGAAGAAAAGCACTCCCAGAGGATGATGCTGCCACCACCATATTTGTCAGTGGGGATGATGTGTTCAGAGTGATGTGCAGTGTTAGTTTTCTGCCACACATAGCGTTTTGCATTTTGGCCAAAAAGTTCCATTTTGGTCTCATCCGACCAGAACACCTTCTGTGTCCCCCACATGGCTTGTGGCAAACGGGACTTCTTATGCTTTTCTGTTAACAATGGCTTTCTTCTTGCCACTCTTCCACAAAGGCCAACTTTGTGCAGTGCACGACTAATAGTTGTCCTATGGACAGATTCCCCCACCTGAGCTGTAGATCTCTGCAGCTCATCCAGAGTCACCATGGGCCTCTTGACTGCATTTCTGGTCAGTACTCTCCTTGTCCTGTGAGTTTAGGAGGACGGCCTTGTCTTGGTAGGTTTACAGTTGTGCCATACTCCTTCCATTTCTGAATGATTGCTTGAACAGTGCTCAGTGGGATGTTCAAGGCTTTGGAAATCTTTTTGTAGCCCAAGCCTGCTTTAAAATTCTCAATAACTTTATCCCTGACCTGTCTGGCATGTTCTTTAGACTTCATGGTGGTGTTGCTCCCAATAATGCTGTATTTGTACTGACAGATTACACACAGGTGCACTCTATTTAGTCATTAGCACTCATCAGGCAATGTCTATGGGCAACTGACTGCTCTCAGACCAAAGGGGGCTGAATAATTATGCACACACCACTTTGCAGTTATTTATTTGTAAAAATGTTTGGAATCATGTATGATTTTAGTTCCACTTCTCACGTGTACAGCACTTTGTATTGGACTTTCACGTGGAATTCTATTAAAATTGATTCATGTTTGTGGCAGTAATATGACAAAATGTGGAAAACTTCAAGGGGGCCAAATACTTTTGCAACCCACTGTATCTTATCTAAAGTTTGGATAGTTTACACAGCTTCAGCAGTTTTATGCTTATTTATTCCTACGATACAATGACAGCGGCCATGTTTTGTTTGTCACATTACACACAGGTAATCTGCAACTGCATCTCCAGCCCTCAAGCTCACTCCCCTCTCCTGCTCCCTCCTCCCCTCTGCCTCTGAAATCTCTGGCTAGTAACCTCCTCCTCCTGCCCAGACTGAGCTCCCATAAGCCCTTGCTACTTGGAGTGCCCAGGCACTTTCAGCTGTGGGCGAGGCTTGTTTAGTTTATAAGGAAAAACAAAAAACAAAAAGTATTTGGCTTGAGGAATGCCCTATAAACTATATGTAAGGAACACAATTATGCAAAGAGTAAAAGTTTATCTAGGATCCACTTTAGAGAAGCTGTCAGCCATACTATCTCAGAAAAAAAAAACACATATTTAGTATTTATATAGCGCCGACATCTTCCGCAGCGCTGTACATAGTACATATAGTCTTGTCATTAACTGTCCCTCGAAGGAGCTCACAATCTAGTCACTACCATAGTCATATGTCTATGTATGTACCATGCTGTGTATGTATTGTAGTCTAGGGCCAATTTAGGGGGAAGCCAATTAACTTATCTGTATGTTTTGGGGATGCAGGAGGAAACCGGAGTGCTCGGAGGAAACCCACACAGACACGAGGAGAGCATACAAACTTCTAGCAGATGTTGACCTAGCTGGGATTTGATCCGAGGACCCAGCGATGCAAGGCAAGAGCGCTAACCACTATGCCACCGTGCTGAAGGCGAAAGGGCGTCAAACATCGTATTAGTATGGTGTTCCTAATAATCCTTTAGGCGAGTGTAGATCTAACTCAGTCTGGGGGTTTAGGCGGGAGTGCAGGGAGAGACAGGAAGCAGCTGTGTGCAATGCTTCCCATAGAAGCTGCATCGATCAGATCGATATTAGACAAGTTTTAAAGGACAACTGAAGTGAGAGGTATATGGAGCCTGTCATATTTATTTTGTTTTAGACAATACCAGTTGCCTGGCAGCCCTGCTGATCTATTTGGCTGCAGTCATGTCTGAATCACACCAGAAACAAGCATGCAGCTAATCTTGTCAGATCTGACAATGTCAGAAACCCCTGATCTGCTGCATGCTTGTTCAGGGTCTGCGGCTAAAGGTATTAGAGGCAGAGGATCAGCAGGACAGCCAGGCAACTGGTATTGCTTAAAAGGAAATAAATATGGCAGCCTCCATATCCCTCGCTTCAGTTGTCCTCTAAAGAGGCACTGCAGCAACACAGAGAATGCAATACATTATTCAGGATTCCCAACTTTGCATTAATGATTCCAGTTTCAGCATCAGAAACTTCCTATAGGTATATTTTTCTGTAAATTTGTATACAACTCTGCCCTCCCAGTGAGGTTTAGCCTAGGCTGCTTAGTTATGCGGCCTTCTCCTCTCAATGCACTCTGGGAGACCAGGGGTTATTTCTACTCCCTTTGGAACACACAGAAAACAAACATTACGCAGCAATGCACCTTAACAGCAGTAAAACATTTAAGAATCTACATTAGGCAAAGGAAAGAGGTTATGAAAGGCTACCACTACCTAAATAATTTATAAAATTATATTGTAAAATATAAGCAATTTTAATCATTAAAGAGAGCCTGGGTGGGGTTATAAAATGGCGAATCAGGTAGCCACCATCCCTGCCGCTCCATTGGCAGGGAGCGGAAGGGGGCATGGCCAGGGAGAGAGAGCTGCCCAATGGCAGCTGTGGACAGCCTGCAAGAATGCCCCCAGTGGGCATTTTGAGCAGACAAGGCCTCTCCTCCCATTACCCTCCAATCAATCATTGTCGCCAATTATTGCGTGGGGAGGGGGGTTTAAGGGGGACACACGGCTCAGAAGGAGGCTATAGAGCGGAGGTGGGGGGCTATAGCGTGGCAGTGGGGGGTGGGCAGAGAGCGGCGGTGGGGGGGGGGGGGGGGGGGGACGACAAAGGCATGGTATGAGGCAGGGAACATGCCTCTGTGTACCATCTGTCCCTGCCGCATCGCCTTGGGTTCTCTTTAAGGGCCTGCTTCCATTACAAACAGGCTACACAGCTGCATCGCACCGCGAGTGTCCTGAAACAGATGCACGGCAATGGAACGGTTTCCATTGTGCGCATAGCGTGCGGAGCGGTGCAGAGCGATCCGGGAATTTGCAGCATGCTGCAGATTCTCGCACAGCCGCATCCGCCCCTTCCATACACTTCTGCATCTCCTGATGTGAAAGTGACGCAAACGGCAGCAGAAGCGATGCACCGCACTCGCATAACTTCATAGTGGAAACGGGCCCCAAGTACTTTTCAAAGGTTTTCTTTAACATGTACATGAGATGAAAGGGTTGAAACATTGTATCCATACCTGGGACTTCCTCCAGGCAGTTTTCTCTGTCCTCTGCCTCCTGGATGGTACGGTGGAAGTCCCTTTATTTTATGCAAGTCGGGTGTACCGCGCATAAGTGGCTCTACTGCGCAAGCGCAAAACACTCTTAGGAGGGAGCGCGCGCGGACTGCCGACTGGCCGAAGATAACAGGGCATGTACCGGACCATCCAATAGGCGGCGAGGAAGCGATCTGCATGGAGGGGGCTGGAAGAAGCCTCAGGTAAGTATAAAAAAAAAAAAATTCAAACCTTTCATCCCAGATGCACTTTAAAGGGTTCCTGAAATGAGGGATATGGAGGTTGCCAAATGTATTTCCTTTTAAACAATGCACATTGCCTGGCTATTTTGCTGATCCTGTCTCAAATACTTTTAGCCATAGACCCTGAACAAGCATGCAGATCAGACGATTCTGAATGGGTTAGCTGCATGCTTGTTTCATGTGTGCGATTCAGATACTAATGCAGCCAAATAGATCAGCATGACTGCCAGGCAACTGGTATTGTAAGAAAAAAAAAAACTAAAAAATTATCACTTCAGGTGAAATCTTGTCTCCTATCAAAAGTGCAAAGTGGTGCAAAATCTTAGCACAAGAAAAACAATAGATATCTGAATAAAATAAATAATATACCCAGCTGATCAGAGTATCAGCAATTCAAGTTCGGCTGGCACACCAGTATCAATAATCAAGCAGTTTTATTGTATGCACAACATGACAATTGTTTCGGGGCCACGGAGGGTCCCCTTCATCAGATAAAATGCAGACATGTCTGCACCTTATCTGATGAAGGGGACTTGAATTGCTGATACTGGGCTGATGTTGCTTCTGCATCAAGGCTGAGCACCCAAAACACCCACGGTACGGTGTGCCTATCCATAACCAGATATTACAGCTGATCAGAGTATGGACATTTGTATAGCAAAAGGAAGTTCTAACCTATAAAGAAGGAGATCCAGTGACTGATCAGAAAAGAAGAGGAATGTAGAAATTTGCCCAATAGGGATACAGAAAAGTTTAGATCATCTGTGAGACTTGCTTTCCGATCCACTCTACCCTCCTGTGAACAGGCTCATGGGAAACAGGAACCTCTTGAACAGTAACACTAGCCAGGGCTGTGGAGTCGGTACAAAAATCTTCCGACTCCAACTCATCAGTTTATGAAACCACGACTCCAACTCCGGGTACCCAAAATAGCTCTGACTCCTCAGTCTAATACTTAACAGGGCTGTGGATTTTGTACAAAAAACATCCGACTCCGAAGTTTATGAAATCAACGACTCCAACTCTGACTCCGGGTGCCCAAAATTGCCCCGACTCCGACTCCACCGCCCTGACACTAACAGTAAGGAAAGCTTCACAGAAGCTTAAAGGACGCCTTAAGTGGAAGGGATATGGAGGCTGCCATATTTCAGGCCTGCTTATCTTTCATGCATCAATAGCATCTGAATCACTCACCTGAAACAAGCAAGCGGCTAATCCAGTCAGCCTTAAGTCAGAAACATCTGATAGGCATGCTTATTCAGGGTTTTTGGATAAAAGTATTGGAGGCAGAGGATCAGCAGGCCAGCCAGGTATTGTGCATAGTTAAAAAGGAAATTGATACGAAAGGAAGGCTCCATTTCCCTCTCACTTCAGGTGTCCTTTAAGGCTAGTTACACACCAGGACGTTACGTTTAGGGAACGTTATAGGGCACATAACGTGCCCCTAACCCAAGGCCTGGTGCTCTCTGATGTGGACGTCAGAGTGAGCCACGTTGTACAGCTCACTCTGGCGTCAGTGATGCCGTGATGCGTACTCTTGGACGCATGCGGCATCGCGTGGTCCCGCCCGGCCAATCGCCGCACAGAGCGGCCGCTCCAGGAGTAAACACTGCACGTGACTGAGTGCAGTGAATATTAATTAGTCGTGTGCCTGGCCGCTCTCCCCTCCTCCCCAACATGACTGAGCATGTGCAAACAGTCTAACGCGGCTTAGCCGCATAGAACGCACAGCATGCAGCACTTTGCTGCGTTACAATGTAACGCAACGTGGGCAGTGTGAACAGCCCACTTGTGTTACATTGCTGTGCGTTGGGGGAGCGTTACAGGCGCACTAATGTGCGCCTGTAACGTCCCTGTGTGCAAGAAGCCTAAAGGGACACTATCAAAAATGTTTAACATTTAAAATAATTGCAAACATAAATAAGAAAGTACGTTTTTTCCAGAGTAAAATGAGCCATAAATTACTTTTCTCCTATGTTGCAGACACTTACAATAGGTAATAGAAATCTGATAGAAGTGACAGGTTTTGTACTAGCCCATCTCCTCATGGGAGATTCTCAGGGTTTCGTTTAGTTTCTAAAGCACTCAGTAAATGGCAGTTGCTCTGTCCAACTGCCAAAAAACTGTGTAGTGAGCAGGGAAGCTGGCCAGCATCATTGTGTAAATCTTTTTTAGGGAAAATCTTTATAAAGAATAAAATCCTTGCTGGGAATCCCCTATGAAGAGATGGACTAGTCCAAAACCTAAAATTAATTATGGCTCATTTACTCTGAAAAGAACATACTTCTTATTTGTCTATGTTTGCACATATTTTAAATTGTACTATTTTTCGCCATAGTGCCCCTTTAAATTTCTCTGCAGCTACATTTTTTTTGTGTTTTTTTTTTCTTTTTGTGCATTATGCTGCTTTGCACAATATCCTGTAACTTGCTGGTGATCTATCAACATAATGCTACTGCTACAACAGCACTAATACAAACAAGTTTGGTATCAAAGCATCAACAAATTAGGCAGCATTTTGCAAAATGGAGACAATTACAAAAAGGAAATAGGTTATAAATAATCCTGTTTTTAAGCACTAAACCAATATTTGTTCTTTTACCAAGGAGATAACGCATTGGCTTGTTGTACAGGACGGGAACACTGCCATCTGCTGGACATTTGTGGTAAAGACTGAAACATTGGGGGAAAACACATGACGTTGTGTAAACTGGCTTTAAAATGAAATTTGCACGTTCATAGATAAGAACTCTGAAAATACAGCTGCAAAAACATACTGGTGAGTTATCTGGTTTCCCTCAAAAACAACCTAGCCTCAGCTTATGATAGGGACACTAGGATAGGACTATAGTGGACATGAACTATCGCACAGGACAGAAACTAAACAGAAAAATTCACCTTGTGCATATTTAGAGTTTAGCCTGTCTAATTCCCCCTCATCTGTGACTAATCACAACTGTAATCTGATCTCCAAGCGGTGTCAGTTCAGGAATCTCGGCAGAGCAGCTAATTTGTAAACACAGTATGTTAATATGTCTGCTTCCATGAAAGCAGGAAGTAGACACTGTAGATTTGATTTCAGGTCCAGGTCACACCAAAAATTGGCCGTCACAACTTAATACTGCCAATACCACCACACACCAGTCAGTAGGCTAGAGAGGATGAGGGCAATGGCTCAGCTGGAGTTTACAGGATTATCCAAATTATTTCTAAAAGCAGAAACCTGTCAGGCTTCTGTTCTTCCTCAAATGCCATTATAGCAGAATCATTGCAAGTTTCCTTCTGTTTTAAGAAGGCACATTTCACCAAGCTTTGCTTATTATTAGGTTTTCAGTCTTTTTTATTCCCCCCGATACATTCCTAGTGGTTTGGGTCACCCCGAGCTGCTTGGTTACTCTGTTGTTCTGGTCCAAGTCCTATCCCATACAGCCATATCAATCCCTGCCTTGTACTGATGAGGGCCAAAAGCCCGAAACAGGCTGTCTACATGTGGGGTTGGTGTGGCAGTGTAATTTTTAAAGCTATAGGCTTGTTATACACCAGCAGTTCTGGATGCTTGTCAGGCTTAGAGGGGCGAAAAGAGATAATTTTCATATTCAGTAGTGGTGCATTGTGGGTAACCACACATGTTCACTTATAGCTGAATTATTGCAAATTTCCTTCTGTTTTAAGAAGGCAAACTTCATCAAATGCCTCCATAATCTAGTAAAGTCCAGCTGACCCACCATTCGATTTATAGCTATGGTGTGGCGGATCCTGGTCTGTACGTTACTTTCTTATAATTATGGTGTCTTCCCATCTGCACACAGGCACTGAACAGACGCCTATGTTGATGCAGGAAATGATCATGAGCTCCCCCTCATCCACAATAATCACACTCGATAAGGTATAAAAGTGTAGGTCCCCTTGCGGGTACAGACTCACCAGATCCTAAGGTCTTAAGTGACCAAGTCTCACTTTCGGGGGTGTTGGCCCCCCCGTCGCCTCTCTGGCTATCAGATGTCCTCCAACATCTCCTGGCTCTGCCGCACTCTCCTTCCGAGTCGCTTGCAATGTGGGAATAAAAACAGAAAAGAGGACCCGCCTCTAATCGTGCATTACCTCCTTTTATTTGTAATTAAAAAATTAAAAACAACTCTGTAGCAAAAATTCATAAAGCAGCAGGGTGGGTTACAAAGATAAAGGCTAAGAGGACTTCGCTCCCGGGTGGCCGGCTCCCGCCGTCTATGCTGACCCTCCACGCTGTTGCTACTGTATTGAAAACGCCGCGCCGGGGATCACGGCAGTGACGCCACTCGGCTTCGCTCGCTGGAGTACGATTCACACGTTACGCATGTACGCGTTGACGTCACTCAACCCACCCCGCTGCCTTATGGATTTTTGCTACAGAGTTGTTTTTATTTTTTTTAATTACAAATAAAAGGAGTTAATGCACGATTAGAGGCGGGTCCTCTTTTCTGTTTTTATTCCCACATTGCAAGCGACTGGGAAGGAGAGCGCAGCAGAGCCAGCAGACGGAGGACATCTGATAGCCAGAGAGGCGACGGGGGGCCAACACCCCCGAAAGTGAGACTTGGTCACTTAAAGAGAACCCGAGGTGGGTTTGAAGAATATTATCTGCATACAGAGGCTGGATCTGCCTATACAGCCCAGCCTCTGTTGCTATCCCAAACCCCCCTAAGGTCCCCCTGCACTCTGCAATCCCTCATAAATCACATCCACGCTGCTGACAAACAACTTGTCAGAGCTGGCTGTGTTTATCTCTATACTGTCAGTCTGCTGCTCTCCCCGCCTCCTGCAGAATTCCAGTCCCCGCCTGCATCCCTTCCCTCCCTGCTGATTGGGCGGAAGCGACGGGGGCAGGGACCAGAGCTATGCAGGAGGCGGGGGAGCAGCTGAGACTGACACTACAGATGTAAACACAGCCTCACAGCATGGCTGTGATTTATGAGGGATTGCAGAGTGCAGGAGGACCTTAGTGGGGTTTGGGATAGCAACAGAGGCTGGGCTGTATAGGCAGATCCAGCCTCTGTATGCAGATCACATTCTTTAAACACACCTCGGGTTCTCTTTAAGACCTTAGGATCTGGTGAGTCTGTACCCGCAAGGGGACCTACACTTTTATACCTTATCGAGTGTGATTATAGTGGATGAGGGGGAGCTCATGATCATTTCCTGCATAGACTATTACCAGAGCAACCTGGCACATCTTGCAGCACCCCTATAATACCTATTTTGGACTTGTCATTTAGGTGTAACCTGGTGAATTGGACAATTTAGGCCCAGAGAGGTGTGTATCATCCTCTGAGCTTATTTTATTTTTATAGTGAGCGCTGAATTTATTTTTTCCAGACGCCTATGTTGGCCAAAGCGCCCAAAGAAGAGGAGATTACCTAGATCAGCTATACAGCACTGGCCATTCTTCTTCACCAGGATGTTCTTGCTCTTCAGATCTCGGTGAGCGATGGCGGGCTTCCCCTGAGTGCCGAATATCTCCACGTGCAGATGTGCCAGTCCGCTGGCGATGGACAGGACAATCCGGAGGCAGGTGATGGTGTCCAGTGTGGTCACTTGCAAGTAATCGTACAGAGATCCCATCTCATGATAGTGAGTGATAAGCCACAGCTGGGTGCTGGAGTTCCTGGAAGTCATATCCGAGGCGATGAAGCCTGTAAGAAGGGGAGAGAAAGGTGAGGGACAATAATGACATAGATCTCAAGGGCAATGATAAACGCATCAGCGAATTAAAGTGGACCTGAACTCCGAACTTCCTCTCTGCTCTAAAAGATAAGCAACAGCATAACCACCGTTCAAGGAAAAAAAACTTTTCTTTGTAACAGCTGATACAAATCCTGCAATAAATCTGCAGTGTGTCCACTTCCTGCTTTCATGGAAGCAGACAGGGTTAATATCCTGTTTTTACACATTAGCTGCTCTGCCGAGGCAGCCAGCTGACAGATCAAATTACAGTGATGATTAGTAACAGATGAGGGGGGGGGGGGGATTAGACAGGCTAAACTCTCTAAATACATTTATTTTTCGGTGTATTTTTGGTGGTATATTTTTCTGTTTTTCTTCCATCCTGTGCAAGATTTCAGGTCAATAAAGTGAATCCGAGATAAACTTTTGCTCACTGCATAATTGTGTTCCTTACATATAGTTTATAGGGCCCTTCCCTATAAACTAAACAAGCCTCGCCCACAGCTTCTCCAGTGCCTTGGCACTCACAGACCCATGTAGCAAGAGCTTATGGGAGCTCAGTCTGGGCAGGAGGAGGAGGTTACCAGCCAGAGATTTCAGAGGCAGAGGGGAGCAGGAAAGGGGAGTGAAGATTTCACAGGCTGAGAGGTGGAGATACAGAGCAGCTTGCCTGTGTAATGTTTACAAGCAGAACATGGCCGCTCTCATTGTATCACAGGAAGAAGTAATCATATACTGTTGAAGCTGTTTGCAGCTAGATTTGCTTTAGATAAGATATATCGACAAGTTACTTGTTATAGTTAGTTTTTCATCTTGGAACCGCTTAAAGGTGCCCATACACCTGTTTATCTGCCAACAGATCTACCGTCAGATTTCTCTCAAATCAAATCTGAACATAGAATTCAGCATGAAATCTATTGAAAATTGTCCTAGCTCCACTGTCGCTGTCTGCCAGGCTGCAGAGGAAGAGGCAGCACAGTGGGGAAGGCAGGAAGACACAGCACAGGAACTTGTGTCCATAGAAATGTAAGACATCTCCTGAAAATAAGCCTCAGCACATCTTTTGTTGCAAAAATACATATAAGACACCACCTTATTTTCTGATAAACACCTCTGGAGTACTCTAACCTTTATTCAGGCAAACAAGTGAAATTTCTCGTGAATGTTTAGGGATGGGCAGCAGTGACAAGACAAGCAGATATTTCCTTCTAACAGGGCTAATCCTTCTTCTAAGCTCTGCAGCTCGGTGGAGTCTATTCCAGCGTGTTGTGAGAGGTATCAGAGGTAGAGTCGCTCTCTACTCGCCTCCTGTTTACTGGTACGCGTGGTGTTAAAAGCATAATCCAGCTATTAAAATGTGAGAACCAGCAGCAGAAGAGAGGCCTGCCTAGACAGTAAGAATGTGCTCGTAAAACTGTCGGCATAAAGGAACTGAAATGATACGGAATGCAGCGACTAAGCCCCGGGCCTTGTGGATATCCACCCAATTGAGCAAATCAGTGGAGGAGGGGAGGGATGCGGCGGATCCGGATGGAAGCTGCTCAGCGAATCGCCGCAACAAACAATAATTCTCCGCTTTGCTGCGCCGCTGTCTGAACACGCAGGGATATTTACAGGCGAGGTGCGCCGCATGCAATCAGATGGAAAAGAAAACTATGTGCCTGGAATGTGCATTTCCGGAAACAAAAAGTGGCCAGAAAATGCGAAGCCCTTTCCACAGCCAGATACACTATTAGGATGATGGGAATGTATTCTGTTTTAACCACTTCAGTACCAGCAGTATCTGTCCCCTTAAAGGGGCACTATGGCGAAAAATTGTAAAATTTTAAATATGTGTGAACATAGACAAATAAGTAGTATGTTTTTTTTCCAGAGTAAAATGAGCCATAAATTACCTTTCTCCTATGTTGCTGTCACTTACAGTAGGTAGTAGAAATCTGACAGAAGCGACAGGTTTTGGACTAGTCCATCTCTTCATAGGGGATTCTCAGCAAGGCTTTTATTCTTTATAAAGATATTCCCTAAAAATGATTTAAACAATGATGCTGGCCAGCCTCTCTGCCCACCATACACTTTTTTGGCAGTTGGACAGAGCAACTGCCATTCACTAAGTGCTTTTGAAAATAAATAAATCCCTGAGAATCCCCCGTGAAGAGATGAACTAGTCTAAAACCTAGTTCGGTCAGATTTCTACTACCTACTGTAAGTGACAGCAACATAGGAGAAAAGTAATTTATGGCTCATTTTACTCTGGAAAAAAACATACTTATTTGTATATGTTTGCACATATATGAAATTTTAAAAATTTTCGCCATATTGGACCAGAAACTGCTGGTTCCAAAAATGGGGCTTACAGACTGTCTCGCCGCATGGAATCGCCATTCACCTGTTGCTAAAGCCCACTTGCTCTGCCGTCTCTATGACTGCAGAGCTATGTGAGCCGGTCAGGAGCGGCTCACATAGTCTCACATAGTCAATGAGACTGGCTCACAGTGATCACGGCGTCAGGAGCCAATGCAATGGGCTCCTGACCAGAGAGCTCTGCTTTCATACCGATAGCAGGGCGAGTGCTGCAGCAGCAGCAGCAGGAGAGCGACGTGATCAGCGGTAGTGGGGGCAGCGTGCGGTGGGGTAATTGAAATCTGCGTCTTGGCAGGGATAACAGGTCTCAAACAGGGCGCAGATTTCAATTAGTGTGGGCTGGAAGTGGTTAATAAAGAATGCGATTGTAATTAGAAAGAAATTGTGGCCATCACAAGTCAGCCTTAGACAAGGTCTCCCAATACTAGCTATGAGGGTGACCATACACCACTCGTTATTGTGAGCCGACCGACATTGAATTGGTACAGCACTGTGGTCACCCCATCCATCTTTTCAACGATTCCCAGCCTAAATTGGCCAAAAGGATCAATTAGAAATAATGGAAAAATCTTGGTTGCAAAGGCTTGATAGTGTGTGTTGTGGGTAACAACATTAGATATTGGGATGACACGGGGGTGGTAGATAGGTTATTTCATGTGGAAATGTTTTATTCGACAAAATGTCACAGGCATAGTGTACACAACCACAATTAGCAAAATTGTACTAGTTCGCCCCCCCCTAGCACTCAAGAACGGCAATATGGCCGTTGGCCCAAAAAGTTTGAAAACTCCTGCCCTAGGGGGTACTTACCTCAGGAGGGGGAAGCTTCTGGATCCTGAAGAGGTTTCCCCCACCCTTTTCACCAAAGGGGACCCAGTGTTTGGCAGGAGCCTCATGCTGGTGCAGTATTATTATTATTTTATTATTTATTTATTTATAAAGCGCCAACATATTCCGTGGCGCTGTACAATGTAAGAAAACAAACAAGGGATACATAATGATACAGACAATGATATACATGAAATATAAACACTGATACAAGATACAGCACTGCTGATTACAACTTGATTTAACATGATGACTAAAATGTATAAATTTCTAACAGTGTGCAAGCAATTGAATTAATAACATTCCATGACACAAAAGGGTGAGAGCCCTGCCCTTGCGAGCTTACAATCTAAAGGAATGGGGTGGAAACAAGAGGTGGGGGAAGTATACAGTATATGTACAGGCAGTGCGTAATTAGGTTATTTAGTGGGTGCATGGCCTAAGCTAGAGAATATGCTTGTCGGAAAAGGTGGGTTTTGAGGGAGCGTTTAAAGATTTCGAAGGTGGGAGAGTGGCGGATGTGTTGTGGAAGGGTATTCCAGAGGAGGGGTGAGGCACGTGAGAAGTCTTGTACACGTGAATGTGAGGAGGTAATTGTAGAAGAGGATAGAAAAAGCTCGTGTGCAGATCTGAGATTGCGGTTGGGTTGGTATCTGGAGACTAGTGAGGAGATGTACAGGGGAGAGAGATTGTGGAGAGCTTTGTAGGTTATGGTTAAGAGTTTGAACTGAATCCTCTCATTAATTGGTAGCCAGTGAAGAGCTTGACAGAGAGGGTCAGCAGAGGAAGAACGAGAGGAGAGATGAATGAGTCGAGCAGCAGAGTTCAGTACAGAATTGAGCGGTGTTAGTCGGTTATTTGGAAGTCCACCAAGCAATATATTGCAATAGTCCAATCGAGATATAATAAGAGCATGTACTAACATTTTGGTTGTGTCATGGGAGAGAAAAGGTCGGATACGTGCTATGTTTTTCAGTTGGAAATGGCAGGAGCTGGTTAGGGAGTTAATGTGAGGAGTAAATGAGAGAGAGGAATCAAATATTACCCCCAAGCACCGTGCTTTGGGAACTGATGTTATAGACGTGTTGTTAACATTTATTGTAATATCAGGCAAAGGGGTGGACAGGGATGGTGGAAAGACTATTAGTTCAGTTTTATTCATATTAAGTTTTAAGAAACGAGAGGACATGAAAGAGGAGATAGCGGACAGGCAGTCGGGAACCCGGGTGAGGAGGGAGTTAAGGTCTGGGGCCGAGAGGTACAGTTGTGTATCGTCTGCATATAGGTGGTATTGGAAACCAAATGAGCTGATTAAGTTACCAAGACCGTGCATGTAGATGGAGAAGAGGAGGGGACCGAGGACAGAGCCTTGAGGTACCCCTACAGACAGAGGATGTGAAGAGGAGGCCTGATCTGAATAAGAAACAGTGAAAGACCTTCCAGAGAGGTAGGAAGATATCCAGGAGAGAGAGAGGTCCTTTATCCCTATAGATGAAAGGATCTGTAGGAGTAGAGTGTGGTCGACAGTGTCGAATGCTGATGACAGATCTAGAAGGATGAGTATGGAATAATAGCCTTTGGATTTAGCTGTGAGGAGATCATTAGCTACTTTGGTGAGGGCTGTTTCTGTGGAGTGGTTTGGCCGGAAGCCAGATTGGAACTGATCGAGCAAGGAATTTGCAGATAAATACTGACTTAGTTCTGCATGGATGTGGCGTTCAAGTAATTTAGATGCAAATGGAAGAAGTGACACTGGGCGGTAGTTAGCAAGTTCGGTGGGGTCTAGAGATGGTTTTTTAAGTAGTGGTGTTACAACAGCCCTCTTGAGTGAGGATGGAAAAATTCCGGTGGAGAGGGATAGGTTAAACAGCGATGTTAGGGCAGGGATGAGGGATGTGGATAGCTGTGGAATGAGATGTGATGGGATAGGATCCAAAGAACAGGTGGTTAGATGGGATTTGGAGATAAGGGAAGAGAGCGAATGTTCAGAGAGCGGAGAGTAGCGGCTCTCTCATGGGCTCAAAACGAGTCTGACCTAATGTGTAGGCACGAGTTGTCTGCGCAGTAGAGCTGACCAGATCTGGCTCAGCTATTGCTGCCGGAGCCAGATCAGAAAGCCCCTACTTTGCCTGCGCAGACAGGCCATTAGATTGTGTTTATTTTTCCGTGGCTGCCAGCACTGGATCAAAGTGATGTAGAAGGATGGGGGACGCCACATTAGGATCCAGAGGCTTCTCTCTCCTTTAATTATAATTAGCGTGGAAACAAACTACAAATTTTGTTGGCGGGGTTTTATTGCTGTTTGTTGTCCACTTCCTGTACTTGGGGTCACTATGGCGCTTAGTGGCTTAAACGCTAAACCTGGTAGTACCAGGGCCAAAAAAAATGAGAGACCACAAAAACTGGAGATTTCCATTCGTGTAATGTGTACCTGGCATTTTTTGATCCAATCACAAATCGCATTGCAAAATGCACATAGTGGAAAATGGCCCTAATGAACTAACTTTTTTTATTACAAGCTATAAATTACAAGTAATGCTTATTGTAATGAAAGGTGAGAGTTTTACTTTGTACAAGGAGACTATAATGGGATTTTCTTGCTCTTACCTCCAATTTAAAAATTATAATTACAGATGACACTACATACGAAATTAGCTTAGGAAACTCCGCTTCTATCCAGCAGGTGGCGCTCTCCTTCACAAAGCAGCAAGTTATTGCTAGATCCTGAACTGCTGTTCTTTCTGAAGTTCTCTTGTCGATGCATTTTAATGAGGTCACTATATGCAAATTATTTCATAACCATCGCAAATGAAGGTGAAAGAATCTGACGCAACTGCTCAAGTGCATTAAAATGATCAATTCTCTTCAATGCGACTGACATTTTCCAGTTCTCTCACTTCATAGTATGATCTCATTCAAATGAGTGGCATAAGTTCAGCTATGCTTCTAGCCTTGCCACATACATCAAAAAGTGGGCAGGACTGTACATCATTGTTTCAAAAGTTGTATGCCTGTTGCCCCCCAATCTTCTAACAAGTACACTTAAGGTAGAAAAGAAAGACAGGTCGACTTACTTTAAACTCCATCTTAGGAGCCTTTTTAATATGCAATTAGAATATTTTAAATTAAAGGGAACCTGAAATGTGAAGAAAATGGAGGCGCCATCTGCACCCCAGTTATAAATCCATGCCAGTTGCCTAGCTGTCATGCTGAGCTGTTTTTGAGTCACACACCTGCACCAAGTGGAGTCAGACCAGAGTCAAAAGTATCTGATCTGCATGCTCATTCTGTGCCAGTGACTTTAAGGGACATTTGAAGGACTTCCGAAATTAAGTTAAAAATCTATGTTTTACTCACGTGGGGCTTCTTCCAGCGATGAGCAGTAGTCAGTCCCCCGCCACAGCTCCAGTGGTCCTCATTGTCCCCCGCTGGCCACTCGCCATGTTGGCGACCCGCCGGCATCCACATAATCTACCGCATACTGCGTCTGCACACAACTGTGGCGCAGTACGCGCCAGATGATGTGGACGAGGGGCATTCGCAGAAGAGCCGACCCCGCCGGCAGGTTGCCATCATTGCGGGCAGCCAATGGGGACCACTGGAGCTGCAGCAAGGGACTGAAACTGTTGCTCAGGACTTACATTTTTACCTATCAAAATTACTGATTTTTGTGTGTGTATTTTAATCCAATTTTATTTTTCAAATTTACAGTTTTGGCCCAGCCCACTTTTTCCTTGCGACCGTGAAATCTTTTACAAAAATCCTATTTAACCCTCCTGGCGGTTTGCAAAAAAATCGCCAGGGGGCAGCAAATCTTTTTTTTTTAATTTTTTTTTTTTTTTTTCATGTAGCGAGACAAAGTCTCGCTACATGATAGCCGCTGCTCAGCGGCATCCCCCCAGCCCCTCCGATCGCCGCCGGCGATCGGAGATCCGGAGATCCCGTTGAAAGAACGGGATCTCCTGGAGGGCTTCCCCCGTCGCCATGGCGACGGGCGGGATGACGTCACCGACGTCATCGACGTCGTGACGTCAGAGGGGACTCCGATCTGCCCCATAGCGCTGCCTGGCACTGATTGGCCAGGCAGCGCACGGGGTCTGGGGGGGGGGGCGGCCGCGGCGAGAGGAATTGCGGCGGATCGGCGGCGATCGGGCACTGCACGCAGCTAGCAAAGTGCTAGCTGCGTGCAGCAAAAAAAAAATTATGCAAATCGGCCCAGCGGGGCCTGAGCGGTGCCTTCCGGCGGCATAGCCCGAACTCAGTTCGGGCTTACCGCCAGGAAGGTTAATAAAACCCATGTCCCTGTGTACACCTGTCCCTGTGTCCTTGGGTCCGTGCTTTTTACTACTGTGCATGTGCGTAGCACGGACCCAGACAGCCGTTGGGACAGGAGAACGGGACCAGGGAGACTGACGGGAGCGTCCGCGGGCGGACGGGTACGCACGAGTGGCTGTGGCAGCGGAGAGTGACAGACCTAGAGCTTGTTTTTAAACGGGCTTGGGTCTACTAGTCCTTTATAATAATCATCATCATCATCATCATGTGTCCCATCCCTCACTTCCTGTGTGTGCGCGTGTGTCCCGTGTTTTGCGCTACTGCGCATGTGCAGGGAGGGACGAGAGACACTAAAGAGAGCTGGGGAGGACAGGGCCAGAAGGGGTGGGCGTGTACGCGCGCGACGGGCACGGAGTGGTGACAGACCTAGCCTATGTTTAAATGGGCTAAGGTCACTAGTCCTATAGAATAAAACCCGTGTCTCTGCACCCTGTCCCTGTGTGTGTGTCCCTGCTTCCAGACATGACAGTTTGCAGTCTGTGAACCTCATTGCATTGTGGGAAATAACCGCTTTCTCCAACTGTCAAGCAAGCAACGTGTCCCTGCGTGCATAAACTTCAGACAGCGAGGGAGACAGATGAGCGGGACGTATCTGTGCTTGTGTTGCCTGGGGGAGGGCTTGAAGCAGGAAGTACGCCGTGGGTGAGGCTTGCAATGCGACCAATAGGACGCGTGCAAGCTCATTGGAACGCAGGGCAGTCAGCGGAATCATGGGTAACTAACCCCTTGTAATCCAGCCGCTCAGCTGCAGCTTGGGGAAGCCCCGCGTAAGTGAAACTATCTTTTGCAGGGTGAAGGGTCACTTGAAGTCCGTAAAACCGGATTTGCGTCCTTGATCAGGGTCTACGGCTAATCGTATTAGAGGATCAGCAAAGTCAGCCATGCAATCTGCATTGTTTAAAGGAAAATAAATAGGTCAGCCTCCATATCCCTCTCAGTTCAGGTGTAATTTAATATTCCAAAATGTAATATACACCTGAATAAAAAATATGAAATAGTTGAATGTACCACCATCATTAGAGAACTACAGCAACAGCTACAGCTGTACCCCTAAAACGTCATCTGGCTGCAATTGGCTCTCACCTAGTATTCCTATTCGGAGAAGTAACAGAACACATGACCTTCACACTCATTCCCAGGCAGCCTTACTGCCAAATTGCCAGCCACACAAGTCATTTCATAATATAGAGTCCATCTCCAGGGACAGATCTAATAATACCATCTAACCGTTTAGCAATCCGAGCGCTCAAATATTTTCAGAAGCAAAACATGGCTTCTGCCGCTAAAACTCCTGTCTTGAAATTTTGATAGCATAACCAGTGGCAGATGAGAGTTTCAGACTGTGGGCGGAGCTGCTAACTGGATGACGTCATCTTACTGTTCAGACTGCAAGAAGGCAGACACAGACTCAGGGCCTTTTTCCACTAGCCTGCGATTTGCTTCTGATCGCAAATCGCAAGGTACATTAAACTAATGGAAACTGCAGCAGCAATTTCCATTAGTGCGATCCGATTGCGATGCGATTTTGGTCAAAGCGCAATCGTCGTCCTGCCGCGTTTTGTATGCGATTGAGCTGGACTATAATGAGTATAGTAGCTCAATCGCAATCGCAAGGTGGAAATTGAAACGTGATTGCGATCGCAATCGCGATCGCATTTCATAGTGGAAAAGAGCCCTAAAGCCTCATACACATGTATGGGGAGTGTCACCCGCAGGGACAGTTTAGTGCTGTGCAGACACACAGGTGTGCGATTCAAACTCTACTGCATCCAAAGAGATCAGCAGGACTGCCAGGTAACTAGTATTGTACAACAGGAAATAAGTATGGCACATTCAAGTGTGAACCACCCCAACTGATTAACATAAGTTCTCAATTGAAATGTGTTTGTGCAGAAAACACACACTATACACACAAGTATGACCCCTGCCTAAGAGCCCCTTTCCATTGGCAGCATTTCAGTTTGTCTTTGTGCAATTGTGGTCTAGTCAATAAGCGCACAAAAATGGCTTACTAAGTGTGATGTGTGTGCTTTCCCTGGAAAATTGAATTTTTTAACTACAACAAACCACATTCAGAATCACACTGAAATTGTGTTATCACTCTTGCCTTGCAGTGCTGAGTCCCCAGTTCGAATCCTAGCCAGGGCACTATCTGCACAAAGTTTGCGTTGGTTTCCTTCGGGCACTCCGGTTTCCTCCCACATCCCAAAACCATACAGATAAGTTAACTGGCTTGCCCTTAAATTGGCCCTAGACTACAATACATACACGACACGATACATACATATACAAACAACTATGGTGGGTATTTGATTATGAGTCCCATCTGAGGGACAGTTCGTGACAATATACTCTGTAAAGCACTGCGGAAGATCTCGGAGCTATATAAATAATAATAATAAAAGATTGGACAACAGAAAAGTCTGACCAGAACAAAGTAACACCTTGGCCTTAATTCACTAAGCTTTATCAAACACTTTATTGAATGTTTGATAATTTACCTCATGAGTAAAATCTAATTTGTAATTCACTAAGGTGTTATACTGTATATTTATTGAATGTTTTTATAGATAAAACAGTCAATCTATAACACCTTAGTGAATTCAAAATCAGATTCTACCCATGAGGTAAATTATCAAATATTCAATAAAGTGTTTGATAAAGCTTAGTGAATTGAGGCCACTGTGTTAAATAAAAAGGGAAGTTTACTTGTAAACAGTAGGAAGCTAAATACATTTTGTTCAAAAGATTTTGCGCTGCCTTCTTTGCGTGCTGTAAGCTTTACCACAACCTTAAATGATCCCTAAACAGATTTGGCGCGTGTGAAAACACTTCCTGTGCAGGCGGAGCTGAAACTAGGCCTTACAGATGGCTGTGCTGTCGCAGAACAATTTAAAACTAAAAATCTTCTCGCATGTTGCACTGACACAGCCAAGTCCCGCAGAGCGGTACTTTTCCATTAGCCGGAGTTGCTATTAAACAGTTACTAAAACAAGTAGCTGCCTGACATTCCCGGCCGCTGTAGCCATCTGGTGAGAATGCAGGACGCAGGCGATTGCTAATTAAATCCTCCCCGTCCCAAACTGAACATTTACCAGTGCGCTCGGCGGCCCAGCCAAGAATTCCCTGACAGCAGCAGTAGCCCAGGCCCCATTCCATCTACAGTAGACAGTAGGATATGTCAGAGCATTACGGATGCCAGGGACTTAATACGGCAAAGCTTTTAGTCCGGAGCAGGCAGTGAGCGTAGACAGGAGAAGGCACGTTAATAGGTTAGGAGCGGCTTACCTAGAATATTTTCATGTCTCAGAAGCACTGTATTGTACAATTCCGTCTCTCTGAACCAGGACTTCTCATCTCGGGAGGAAAAAATCTTCACAGCGACACTTTCTCCTTGCCACATGCCCCGCCAGACCTCACCATAGCGACCCTTGCCTGGAGACAAAAATATCAATGTGAACCACAAGTGCTGAAAAGAACATTTAAAAAGGGGTTTCCTAGCCAACATCAAGCCATTTGGACGCAGGGATTAGCAGGCATCTATCAGAAACACGAAGAGAAAAAACTGATGAGAAACAATTGTATATATCCTCCTCCTCCTAAAATTACTTTTTTTTTTAAATTTAGATAGCCCACAGTTTTATTTAATATTTAAATCTACTTTTTAAATGGTTACTGTTTCTGCTCAATGAAACACGCATTGATGTTTGCCAGAGCTAATATCTATGAACTATTGACCCTTTTTTTCTCTCTTCTGATCTCAGACGCCATTTACTGACAGGACAGTGGTTTATGGCTGTAATTCGTCATCAGCGAGAGTTACGCTATAGTCTGACACAGACAAACTGTCACTTGCTTACCTGATTTTTAACTCTTAATGCGTAGTACACACTGAGATTTTCTGGCAGACGATAAGATTTTCTGGCAGATTAACTGCCAGATCGACTATTTCCAACATGTCCGATCTGATTTTCAATCTATTTTCCGTAGAAGTGAACGGAAAATTAGATCAGACATGTTGGAAATAGTCAATCTGGCAGTACATCTGCCAGAAATCGTGTGTACTAGGCATAATACAGAGAAAGGAGGAACGCAGCATAGTTGTGTACCTTGCACTGTACATAAACAGGTCCATCTCATTGTGTCACCTCGTGTGTCCATTATCGGTAACTGGGCGCCCAATCGGTGAGTTGGAAGCCTGATGCGGGTAGTAGCTGAACAGCTACGACATAGGGATTAGTGATTGTAGCCAATCGCACACAATCCGCTACAAATAGCTGTTTGGGCACTAGGGTTAGGATTATGGTTCAGTTTATGTACTTAGAGGGTGGAATAAGGTTAGGCATTAAATAGGCGGGGTTCAGTTTAGGCATTACATGGGGTCGGGAGTGGGGGCTCATTATCTGTAATTGGAATTGCCTAGGCATCTCACTCATCAAAACCAGAAGAAATTGCTCAGTAAAAGTTTTAAATGTCTCCTAGCATAAAAAGATGTCCAGTTGAAGCTACTTTATTTTTGTCTTTGAGGGCTGGTGCACACCTAAAAGCGCCAGAGCAATCACAGACAGGCTTTTGAGTCTTTTAAAAAGTGATTTCAGGCATGTGCCTAGCGATCTTCTAGGTATGCCTGGCGACTTTTTTTTTTTTTTTTTTTGCTGTGTTTTGGTGTAGTGTGTTTTTTTCTTTGGGGGGGAGGGGGCAGGGGGTTTTTACAGTTTGACCTAAAAGGTAACGACTGCACCAAAAAAAGAGCTTGAAAAATCGCTCTGTTCAGCACTTTTTAGAGCGATTTTCCAATTTTCCTATACCTAACATTGAGGCTGAATCACCTCAAAAATGCTGCAGGACCCGCGATTAAGTTTCTCTAAAAATCCAACCCATAGAAAAACCATTCGCCAAGTGCTTTCCAAAGCAACAGCATTTTGAACAGCACACAGAAGCGCTCTAGGTGTGCACCGGCCCTTACATATATCATGACCAATGACCTACATTTAACAATCCCTGTGCAGGATCTCAGAAGATCTGACACTGAAGAGCAAGGTCAGCACATAGGTCAGTATACTGGCAGGACCAGGGCGGTACACATGCCGCACCGGGTCGGTACACAGGCCGCACCGGGCCGGTACACAGGCCGCACCGGGCCAGTACACAGGCCGCACCGGGCCAGTACACAGGCCGCACCGGGCCGGTACACAGGCCGCACCGGGCCGGTACACAGGCCGCACCGGGCCGGTACACAGGCCGCAAAGGACGGGGGTCTTGGCTGTCGCAGAACAAAGCGGTCTAGGGAAATGCCCCCTTTTAATGGGCTTGCCGTGACGCCTGCTTTCAATGCCGTATGTAATACAAGAGAGCGAGTATCTCCCTTGATCTGCTGCGGGTGCACAAAACAAAAACTGAACCGAGACTTTCGTACGAACAGCTGAAAGACAATCTGCACTAATGGGGAGCCGGCATTGTAACCGGAGTCTCTTGGCAGGAGCCCACACTTCTGAAGGCTCTGAATGGTAATGCATTTTACATTATCGCTTCATGTCGGTAAATCCTCAACCTTCTGCCAAGAACATTCAGAGCTGCCACTCATTAAATCATTGGAGCTGTATTTAAATGTGAAAATACTCACAGGTATACAGCAATGACAAACCCCGAGCACACCAGCCCTCCTTGCTGAAAGAGTAACTGCAATCAGTACAAAAATCTGTACAAATGCCAAAACCACACAAGTTGTTTTGTAACTGAATGGCACTAATTCTCTAACAACCTTTGGGTCTTCAGCTGCTATGCCTGTCTTGTAAACTGGCTGGAAAGCATGGAAGCTGCATAGAGCTTGGAGGAAAGACTTCCCAGAAACCTCTGCGCCACTGGTGCAGGAGACTGCAGACAGCACAAATCAAAATGTCTTGCATATCATGCGCAAATCATGCATGGAGAGGAGCAAGGCTCAGATCTCCCAGAAGGTCTCAGCAAGCGGCAGCAGGGCGAGGACGACCAGGGGAGCCTCTACAACAGGGGTGTCAAACTCAGTAAGGGGCCAAAATCTAAAACACAGTTTAAGTCACGGGCCAAAATGTTTATTAATGCGGGCCCGTCACCGTGAGCACTTAGCGAGGCTCTCGAAAAAACAAACTGCACATACGCCGAACACTCATGGCATCAAGCTGCGCATGCTCAGTTGCACACGAACCCTGTCCAAGACGCGCAGCTAACTGAGCCTCGAGCAGAAGAACAGGGTCGTGTTCAGGGTCACTTTAACACAGGCCTGGGCAAACGTGGCCTTCCAGCTGTTAAGGAACTACAAGACCCACAATGCATTGCAGAAGTCTGACAGCTACAGTCATGACTCAAAGGCAAATGCATTGTGGGACTTGTAGTTCCTTAAAGTGGATCAGAGATAAAAACTTTTACTCATTGCATAGTTGTGTTCCTTTCATATAGTTTATAGGGCATTTCTCAAGCCAAATACTTTTTTTTTGTCTTGTTTTAATACTCTATTTCCCTATAAACTAAACAAGCCTCGCCCACAGCTTTTTCAGAGTGCCTTGGCACTGTAGCAAGGGCTTATGGGAGCTCAGTCTGGGCAGGAGGAGGGGGAGGTTACTAGCCAGAGATTTCAGAGGCAGAGGGGAGGAGGGGGCACTGAATTTGTCACAGGCTGAGGGTTGGAGATGCTATCTGCTTGCCTGTGTGTAATGTGACAAACAAAACATGGCTGCTGTCATTGTATCACAGGAATAAATAATCGGACTGTTGAAATGGTTTGCAGCTAGATTTGCTGTGTAAACGATCTAACCTTTAGATAAGATATAAAGACAAGTTACTTGTTATCATTTTTCATCTTGGATCCACTTTAACAGCTGGAGGGCCAAGTTTGCCCAGGCCTGCTTTAACCAGACGTTTTGTCTTTTTATTTTGTTGCCAGAAAGAGTTAAGTTTTCAGGCCTGCAAATGTCAGCTTCTGTCCTGTGGGTACCTTGTAAACCTCACTGATAAGCAAATGACATCCACCAAGGTTGCAGAATATAACTTCTAAGGACGAGTAGAGATAGAAAAAGCTCAACAGCTCATGTACTTTAACTCTGGGACACTCCATAGACTGCCATTGAGCAGAGACAGTAAAGCATTAAATTTACCATATGTACTCCAATACAAGTCGACCTCGTGTATACTTGTATTAGAGGTTTTTTTTTTTTTACTAGTATAAAATAAAACCAGATCTTAAGAAAAAAGTCATTTTTAGGAGTAGGATGAAAAATACAATTGTTTATCTCGCCAGTTTATTTTACCTCAGGATCACTTTAACCAACCACTTGTGTACCAGCAGTTTCTGTCCCCTTAACCTCTTGAGGACCGCAGTGTTAAACCCCCCTAAAGACCAGGCAATTTTTCATTAACTTAGCTTTAAGGCCAACACAGCACAAAAGTGATTCTTCCCCCCTTTTCTCCCCACCAACAGAGCTCTCTGTTGGGGGGGTCTAATCGCCCCCCCCCCCCCCCCCCAATGTTTGATTTTTTTTTTTTCTTCAAAAATGTCTTCTTTTAAATTCAGTGTAAACCCCCTCCCCCCGCTAGCCGATCTCCGTGATCAGCTGTCATAGGCTTCAGCCTATGACAACTGATCACCTCTGCTGCTCAGGAGGGGACAGCCGTGTCACAGGGCTGTCCCCAGTACAGCGCTGCTGCTGATCGCAGCGCTGTACTTGTAAATAGACGGCGTCTAACAGTCTCCCGCTCGGAGACTGAGGGCCCGTTTCCACTATAGCGTTGCGGAATCGCCGGCGAATTCGTGATAGTGGAAACGAGCCCTGAAGGAGGAGCTCCGCTCCACCCACCAAGCAGGAGATGCGCGCGCACCCTGCGCGCGATCTCCTGCAAAACACAGCCCCAGGACTTTACGCCAATTGGAGTTAGGCGGTCCTGTGGCGGCCGCCGCGGCCACGCCCATTGGCGTGACGTGGGCGGCAACAGGTTAAGGACCAGAGACTGCTAGTACCAAAAAAATGGCTCCAACCGATGTATCGCTGCACGAACCCACTGCTCTCCCATCGCTATGACAGCAGAGCTCAGAGCGGGTAAGGAGCCGATTTCATTAGCTCCTGACCCTGCGAGAAAATGAGATCGGCTCACAGTGATCACGAGGTCAGGAGCCAATGAAAGTCTGCAGACCGTCACACAGAGCTCTGACGTCATAGCGACGGCAGAAAAAGAGGCCTGCGGTGAAGCAGAGTTGTACCAATTATAGCAGAGAAAGCCAGACAGTTTGGGTTGCTCTGCTAGGAAAAATCAAGGTGATGCTCCCATTTTATCAATTGCACACAGTGGATGTAATAGGATAACCGAACTTTTCAGCTGTATTACTGGACAGCAGAGGTGGTGTGAGGCAGAGCTGCTAGTAATCTTTAGAGCACGCCTCTTGCTGTCTGCAAGAAGTAAATACACAATAAAAAAAAATGACAAAGAGCGCATATATGTACAATGGTAATTTTCTGTTTGCATGCTTATAAACGAGCCCCATAGATCCACCCTGAACACTAATACTAACCGACACATTCCGCTAGGGTGATCTGGCGAGCCACTGTCCTCTGTACCAGGAAGGGAAGCCCAGATCCGCTGCCAGACGTGCAAGAGTGATCCAGCAAATCCTGCGGGGAGACACACAAATCAGTGGCATGCTTGGGATCGATATACAGATGGCTATAAAAGCACATGTATTAAACGAGTTTCCTGTCCTTCACAAGTCACGTCCTTAAAGCGGACCTGAACTCAGAACTTCCTCTCTGCTCTAAAAGATACACAACAGAATAATAACCTTTAAACCATGTGTCGAACTCCAGGCCTGGAGGGCCAGATCCATGCCAGCGTTTAGGATGGACTGAGAAAGAGAGGAATGTGTTCTACCTGATGGACCACGCCTTTCCTGATTCAGACCCATCAATTTATTTGAGCTGTATCAAAAATGTGCGACGATCTCGGCCCTTGTAGGACCGGTTTGACATCCCTGCTTTAAACAAAAACATTTTTGTTACATCGTATACAAATCCTGCAATAAATCTGCACAGTTTCTACTTCCGGAGTCATGGAAGCAGACATAATTACAGCTTGTGCTTTCAAATGAGCTTATCTGCCATCTCTGCCATGGCAGTCATGTGACCCAGGGGAGAGATCAGATTACAACGTATGATTAGACACAAATGAGGGGGAATTACACAGGCTAAACTCTCTTAATACATACAGGGTGCATTTCTCTATGTTTTCCTTCTGTCTTGTGCAAGAGTTCAGGTCCACTTTAAACATTTGCAATATATTCTGCGTGTAAATATTACACTACTTTCTATATGTAATGTACACATGCTGCAGCAATGAACGTATCCACTGCCTGGACCTAAAGCTCGTACACACGTAGAAGGACTGACGCCAGAGAGGGATCAGGAGGTCAATCCCTGGGGCAGCAGTGCAAATCCGAAGCTGTACAGATTCACCACTACTGTACTGGGACATGGTGCATGACCAATGCCCACATATTCACACATTTCACAGCGCAAAGCCAGTGGCAATGGCAGTCAACATTGTACCAGATGCCTGCAGAAGTCCAGAAGCAGGAGCAGTGCATGATGAATAAACATTAGCAGAATACCAGCAGGAGAGGCACCACTCCTCTCCTCATCTGCATCCACTATCAGCTATAAGGCCTCTTGCACACTGCAAGTGATTCCGATTCAGATTCTGCTTTTTAGTCAGTTTTTACATCCGATTCAGATTCCAATTTGCAGTTTGCTCCCTGCACACTGCAAATCGGAATCTGAATCGGATGTAAAAAATGATTAAAAAGCGGAATCTGAATCGGAATCACTTGCCGTGTGCAAGAGGCCTAACTATCACTTGCAGAGCTACTTGATTGGGAGGGACTACATTTTTTTTTCTTTTAGCAAAAAACAAAAAACTGTAAACATACCATAACATTATGTAAAGTTACTTATATCGATCTCAGTCTGCTGCCAGCTAGGATTCCCCAGACAATTGAATAACCCCTTTGTACAACCTGAGAAATGGTACGGTTTGTTAAAGGATATACAGTAGCAATTAAAAGTATGAACCCTTTAAAATTACGTGGATTTCTGCACAAATTGGTCATAAAATGTGACCTGATCAACACTAGACAATCACAGTCTGCTTAAACTAATACCACACAAATAATTAAATGTTTCCATGTTTTTATTGAATGTTTCAAGAAAGTAGTGGTGCACCTCTTTTGCTTATCAGGTGATGTGCCACGGCCCAACCTGGCAGCACCCCAGGTATATCTTCCACGTATATCCAGAGAGCCGGCACCATCCGTTTTCAAAATGCTCTTTTATTGATTAAAGTGCTTTACAGCCATCATAGCTGTGATGGCTGTAAAGCACTTTAATCAATAAAAGAGCATTTTGAAAACGGATGGTGCCGGCTCTCTGGATATACATGTTTTTATTGAACACACCATGTAAACATTCACAGTGCAGGTGGAAAAGGTATGTGAACCCCTAGACTAATAATAATAATACCTTTTTTTTGTATAGCGCTTTTCTCCTGTCGGACTCAAAGCGCTTGCGAGGCAGCCACTAGAGCGCACTCAGTAGACAGTAGCAGTGTTAGGGAGTCTCGCCCAAAGAACTCCTTACTGAATTACTGGCTTACTGAACAGGCAGAGCTGAGATTCGAACCCTGGTCTCCTGTGTCAGAGGCAGAGCCCTTAACTTAGCGGTATGGACGAGCTCAGCTCGTCCAGTACCGCCAGAGGGTGCCGCTCAGGCCCTGCTGGGCCGATTTTGTTCAAATAAAGTGCAGCACACGCAGCCGGCACTTTGCCAGCCAGCCGCGTGTGCTGCCTGATCGCCGCCGCTCTGCGGCGATCCGCGAGCAGCGGCGAAAGAGGGTCCCCCCAGCCGCCTGAGCCCTGCGCAGCCGGAACAAATAGTTCCGGCCAGCGCTAAGGGCTAGATCGGAGGCGGCTGATGTCAGGACGTCGGCTGACGTCCATGACGTCACTCCGCTCGTCGCCATGGCGACGAAGCAAAACACGCTCATTGCGGCCTTCCGTGTTACTTTTGGCCGCCGGAGGCGATCAGAAGAACGCCTCCAGAGCGCCATCTAGTGGGCTAAAGTTGGCTGCATGAAATAGTTTTTTTTTTTATTTAAAAAAAAAAACCCTCCCGCAGCCGCCCTGGTGATCTTAATAGAACGCCAGGGTGGTTAACCAGTACACCATCCAGCCACTACACTAATGACATCTCCAAGAGCTAATTGGAGTGAGGTGCTAGCCAGCTGGAGCCCAATCAATGAGAAGAGATTGGAGATGTTGGTTACAGCTGCCCTGCCCTATTAAAAAAAAAAAAAAAAAAAACACACACACACACACACACCAGTTATGGGTTCGCTATTCCCAAGAAGCATTGCCTGATGTGAATGATACCTCGCACATCCATTTAATTCCAAAAGGTTCACATACTTTTTATTGCTACTGTACCTTAGTCCAAAATGACGCCCCGTGTGTGGGGAGTAGTGCAGAAACTTACCGCACCTCCCTTGGCCCAGACGTCAGCCTCTGTTTTCCAGTAAAGCGGCCCATTCCGAAGTCCTTATCAGCACATGTGCAGTATGTCCGCAGGACTACGCAAGCACTTTTGCGGGAAGGCGCATGCACATTGAACTAGAGGTTGCGGGGAGAGCAGTCACAAGGTGCCCAATTGGACATACTGCGCAAGCACTGCCGACCAGGACTTCAGAATGGGACGCTTCACAGCAAAACGGAGGCTGACCCCCGGCGTGAGGGCGGTGCGACAAGTTTCTGCACTACTCCCCATACACACACAGGGTGTCATTTTTGCCATGTTTTTAGGACTAAGTTATCCTTTAAAGGACAACTGTAGCGCGGAGTACGTGGATGCTGTCATATTTGTTTCCTTTTAAACAATACCAGTTGCCTGGCTGTCCTGCTGATCTTTTTGGCTGCAGTAGTGTTTGATTAACATCAGAAACAAGCATGCAACTCATCTTGTCAGCTCTAACAATGTCAGACATACGTGATTTGCTGCATGCTTGTTCAGGGTCTATAGCTAAAAGTGTTAGAGGCAGAGAGCGGGTAGCCAAGCAACTGGTATTGCTTAAAAGAAAAGAAATATGGCAATCTCCACTTACCTCCCGCTATAGTTGTCCTTTAAGAAATGTTTCCATTTCTCATCCCTCTGCTCGTGTAAATGAAAATGTTTATTTAGTGTAAAGTGTAGAATTGTTTTTTTTGTTACTTTCGTTTTTACAGTCCCTTTCTTACATACAGGTGAAACTCTAAAAATTAGAATATTGAGCAAAAGTCCATTTATGTCAGTAATTCAACTTAAAAGATGAAACAAATACATGAAATAGACCCATCACATGCATAGTGAGATATCAAGCCTTTATTTGTTATGATTTTGATGATTATGGCTAACAGCTTAAGGTGGCCACTAACTGTCCAATTTCTACCAAAAAAAAAAAATCGGAAGTGAAATTGTTCACTACCCCATCAAGAAACCAATCGTCCTCTATCACAACCAACAAGAAAATCCAAAATCTGGTTACACGAAAATCCAATCGGACGACCGTTTTCATAATGGTTTATACTAGATTGTGCCCATCAATGGAGATGATTTACAGCCAATCCGATCAGAATTTCTGATCGCTCAAACTAATTTTCACTAGAAATTGGACCATTAGTGGCCACCTTTAGAGAACCCTTCAATCAAAATCTCAGACTATTAAGGTGGCCACTAATGATCCAATTTTTTTCATCCAATCTTACCATTTCTAGGTAATATAAGGTAACTGCCTGATGTATCCATTTACCTAGTATTTTGACTTAATTTACCCTTATACTACATAGAATAGGTAAGATTGGATGAAAAAGATTGGATCATTAGTGGCCACCATTAGAATATTGTGAAAATGTTCAATATTCTAGGCTCAAAGTGTCAGACTCTAATCAGCTAATTCATCCAAAACACCTGCAAAGGGTTCCTATTTCATAAATTAGTTTCACCTTTTTAGTTGAATAACTGAAATCAATGGACTTTTGCACAATATTTTAATTTTCCGAGTTTCACCTGTATGGCCAGGAACCCTGCACAGCAAAAATAGTTGTGGCGAGCACATTTCTGATTTACAAGCCTGAGGTGTTTCTTTATACACACACTCCAGTTAACCACTCCTCAAAGGAAATTAGCTATGCACACCTGTGTACCTTTGACAGAGATATCAATATAGCACAACGCCACCGAGACACACACTCATGCCAACGATATCTGGATACACAGGCAGGCTACGGTGCATGCTGGGAGTTGCAATGCCACTTCCTGTCTAACAAAAGATGCTAGGGGGCATACAGGAAGCTCCTTAAGATCAGGGGAGGGAGAGTTGATCAGGGAGGGGCTTCAAACATAACAGCTACAGCCACAGACTGACATTGCTTCACCCACTTCCTTCAGTAGTCGGGGAGGAGGGTCTCATTGATTGCCCCGATATCTCTCACCGTTACTGCCACAACTACCCATCTTGCAGCATGTCCAATTGACATGTTTGGCCCGTAATTGGTCGCATTGTTAATTGGGCATGCACTTGGCGGCATCGATTTTCATTCGATCTGATAATAATCGAACCTGATAGTGGATCAGCCGCCAAGTCGCTAGACGTATGGTCACCTTTAGGCTTTACATTTAAAATAGCACTACAGTAATTCTGTGGCAGCAACTATGTACAGTAATTGTGTTTTTTTGTTTCACATTTATTGAAGCAATATATAGATAAATCCACAAGGTGGCAGCAAGTTGCACTGTTCAGCTGCACAGCAGGAATGCCTCAAATTCAGAATACTCTCCTACATAATAAACTGAAGGTAGATTTTCCCAAACTAGAGATAGTTGTGCATTGCAAGAGATGCACTTTTCTCATGAAAACACTCTGCTATAGCCCACATACGGGAAAAAGCTGATCATAATTGCTCAAAGCTACAGTCAGGTCCATAAATATTGGGACAGACAATTCTAACATTTTTTGGCTCTATACACAACCACAATGGATTTGAAATGAAACGAGCCTGATGTGCTTTAACTCCAGACTGTCAGCTTTAATTTGAGGGCATTTACATCCAGTTTGCATATGTGCCTCCCACTTGTTAAGGGACCAAAAGTAATGGGACAGAATAATAATCATAAATCAAAGTTTCACTTTTTAATACTTGGTTGCAAATCCTTTGCAGTTAATTACAGCCTGAAGTCTGGAAACGCATAGACATCACCAGACGCTGGATTTCATCCCTGGTGATGCTTTGCCAGGCCTCTACTGCAACAGCCTCCAGTTCCTGTTTGTTCTTGGGGCATTTTCCCCTCAGTTGTGTCTTCAGCACGTGAAATGGATGCTCAAATCGGATTCAGGTCAGGTGATTGACTTGGCCATTGCATAACATTCCACTTCTTTCCCTTCAAAAACTGTGGTTGCTTTTGCAGTATGCTTTGGGTCATTGTACATCTGCACCGTGAAGTGACATCCAATGAGTTCTGAAGCATTTGGCTGAATATGAGCAGATAATGTAGCCCGAATCACTTCTGAATTCATCCTGCTGCTTTTGTCAAAGTCATCAATCAAGAAAAAAAAGACTTCACCAAAGTGAATATAGAGGGTTCACCACAAGATGTTAACCATTGGTGAGCCTCAAAAACAGGAAGGCCATATTAGAGTTTGCCCAATGACATCTTAAAAGCCTTCACAAGTCTGGAACAACATACTATATGCAGATGAGAACAAGATCAACTTGTACCAGAGTGATGGGAAGAGAAGAGTATGGATAAGGAAAGGAACTGCTTATGATCCTAAGCATATCACCTCATCAGTGAAGCATGATGTTAATAGTGTCATAACATGGGCATGTATGGCTGCCAATGGAACTGGTTCTCTTGCAATTATTGATGATGTGACTGCTGACAAAAGCAGGATGAGTTCAGAAGTGCATTGGGCATTTCACTTGCTGAAGACAAAACTGAAGGGAAAATGCCCCAACAAGAAGCAGGAACTGAAGAGGCCTGGAAGAGCATCACCAGGGATGAAACCCATCCGTTCTGTCCTATGCGTTCTAGACATCAGGTGTCTGTGGAAGTTTGATTTATGATGATTATTCTGTCCCATTACTTTTGGTCCCTTAACAAGTGGGAGGGACATATGCAAACTGTTGTAATTTCTACACCGTTCACCTGATTTGGATGTAAATATCCTCAAATTAAAGCACACAGTCTGCAGTTAAAGGGAAGGTCCGAGGTGATTAACAAGCAAAAATCTACTTACCTGGGGCTTCCACCAGCCCCTTGCAGCCCACCTGTGCCCTCGCAGCAGCTTCTCTCTCCCCACTGGTGGCCCCAGATCCCCTCTGGTGCAAGATGACTACTGCGCTCCAGCATGCGGTTCACGGAGTCGTGCTGATGTCATCTGGACTGTACTGCGTAGGCCCAATAGTTCTGCGCCTGCGCAGTACAGTCCGGATGACGTCAGTGTGACTCCGTGAGCTGCACGCTGGAGCGCAGTAGATGCTGAGCTGGCGAGGTCAGTCGGAGGGGACCACCGCGAGGGCACAGGACGGCTGCAAGGGGCTGGAGAAAGCCCCAGGTAAGACGATTTTTGTTTTTTAATCAACTTGGACCTTCCCTTTAAAGCACATGTTTGTTTAATTGCAAACCCATTGTGGTTGTGTATAGAGCCAAAAAAAGTTAAAAATTGTGTCCGTCACAATATTTATGAACCTGACTCTATATACCACATAGGAAAACGTTTCTATACCGCAAGGTCTGTATGGCTGGTATTGTGGTGAATCTCGCCACCCCACAGTGGGATGTCAGGACCATGGTCCTGCCAGTTTCCTGTCTGTGAGCCTTGTAACATAGTGGGAAATATCAGCTGTTTCCAAATGCTAAGCAACCAGTATCTCCCTCTGTGCATATGTATATCTACCGGTATAAAAAAAACCCAAAATCAACCTTTTAATTGGGCGTGGTTATAAATAATGGTAGCCATCTAGTTTTTTTCTTGTCTGCCAGTAGTAAAGATGATGACATGCAGGCTGATTGTGGATCAAACAATATTAAATTACATGGTGAATATCAATCATTTCTTGATCTCTTCTGTATTTTTTAATTTCTCACTTTTCGATGTATCGACTTCTCACTAAACTTCCTCTATAACCTCCTTAGCGGTAACCCCGAGCTGAGCTCGGAGTAAGCCGCCGCAGAGGATATCTCAGCCCCTGGTGGGGCGATTTCTGAACTGCAAAGTGCTGTACGCGCAGCTAGCGATCGTCCGTACGCAGCAGCGGAAGAGGGCCCCCCGCCAGAGCCCTGGGCAGCCCGGACCAATCACTCCCGGGCAGCGCAAAGGGCTGGATCGGATGGGTCTGACGTCAGGACGTCGGCTGACGTCCATGACGTCATTCCGATCGCAGCCATGACGACAGGAGAAGCCAAACAGGAGATCGCGTTCTATACGCAATCTCCTGCTTACTTTTGTTGCCAGCGGCGATCGGACTAGAGGGACACATGCGCCCTCTAGTGGTGTTTCATGTAGCTACCACTCAGGTAGCTACATGAAGCAAAAACAAAAAAATTAAAAAAAAAGTGCAATGCAGCCTCCTTGGCGGGAAGATTGAACCGCCAAGGAGGTTAAGGCCTGTATGAACAGGTGCACATCTGCAGGCAAGCAGAGGTCCACAATGGATTACTTAGTTTGTAAAGTTGAACTGCAAAAAAGCACTTCAAATTTACAGTTTTCTACAAGATCATTTTGAGAATTTGCCTCATCCAATTTTGGCTGGACCTGAGCTGTAGAAAGCCTGTATGGGAGTGTGAGCCTGGCTGGACCTGAGCTGTAGCTAAGCCTGTATGGGAGTGTGAGCCTGGCTGGACCTGAGCTGTAGCTAAGCCAGGCTGGGAGTGTGAGCCTGGCTGGGAGTGTGAGCCTGGCTGGTCCTGAGCTGTAGCTAAGTCTGGAACTGAGCTGTAGCCAAGCCTGTATGGGAGTGTGAGCCTGGCTGGAACTGAGCTGTAGCCAAGCCTGTATGGGAGTGTGAGCCTGGCTGGACCTGAGCTGTAGCTAAGCCAGGCTGGGAGTGTGAGCCTGGCTGGGAGTGTGAGCCTGGCTGGACCTGAGCTGTAGCCAAGCCTGTATGGGAGTGTGAGCCTGGCTGGACCTGAGCTGTAGCTAAGCCAGGCTGGGAGTGTGAGCCTGGCTGGGAGTGTGAGCCTGGCTGGACCTGAGCTGTAGCCAAGCCTGTATGGGAGTGTGAGCCTGGCTGGACCTGAGCTGTAGCTAAGCCTGGACCTGAGCTGTAGAAAGCCTGTATGGGAGTGTGAGCCTGGCTGGACCTGAGCTGTAGCTAAGCCTGGCTGGGAGTGCGAGCCTGGCTGGACCTGAGCTGTAGCTAAGCCAGGCTGGGAGTGTGAGCCTGGCTGGGAGTGTGAGCCTGGCTGGTCCTGAGCTGTAGCTAAGTCTGGAACTGAGCTGTAGCCAAGCCTGTATGGGAGTGTGAGCCTGGCTGGACCAGAGCTGTAGAAAGCCTGTATGGGAGTGTAAGCCTGGCTGGACCAGCGCTTTAGCTAAGCCTGTATGGGAGTGTGAGCCTGGCTAGACCTGAGCTGTAGAAAGCCTGTATGGGAGTGTGGAGCCTGGCTGGACCCGAGCTGTAGCTAAGCCTGTATGGGAGTGTGAGCCTGGCTAGACCTGAGCTGTAGAAAGCCTGTATGGGAGTGTGGAGCCTGGCTGGACCTGAGCTGTAGCTAAGCCTGGCTGGGAGTGTGAGCCTGGCTGGACCTGAGCTGTAGAAAGCCTGTATGGGAGTGTGAGCCTGGCTAGACCTGAGCTGTAGAAAGCCCGTATGGGAGTGTGGAGCCTGGCTGGACCTGAGCTGTAGCTAAGCCTGGCTGGGAGTGTGAGCCTGGCTGGACCTGAGCTGTAGAAAGCCTGTATGGGAGTGTGAGCCTTGCTGGACCCGAGCTGTAGCTAAGCCTGTATGGGAGTGTGAGCCTGGCTAGACCTGAGCTGTAGAAAGCCTGTATGGGAGTGTGGAGCCTGGCTGGACCTGAGCTGTAGCTAAGCCTGGCTGGGAGTGTGAGCCTGGCTGGGAGTGTGAGCCTGGCTGGACCTGAGCTGTAGAAAGCCTGTATGGGAGTGTGAGCCTTGCTGGACCCGAGCTGTAGCTAAGCCTGGCTGGGAGTGTGAGCCTGGCTGGACCTGAGCTGTAGCTAAGCCTGTATGGGAGTGTGAGCCTGGCTGGACCTGAGCTGTAGCTAAGCCTGGACCTGAGCTGTAGAAAGCCTGTATGGGAGTGTGAGCCTGGCTAGGAGTCATCCACATGAAATGCTGCTTCATGGTTTAACAAGTCTTGCGTTCCCAGCTAGCTTACAGCAGACTAGTAATATCGGTCCTGGGTTTGTGCTTAGTGAGGGCAGCCAACACCCAGTTTAATGAGCTTAGAGTTCAACGGACCGTGAGCAAAGGAAAACTGTGTGTGAAAATGTTAGAAAGCGCGTGGAACGCCAACGGCTGTGGCACAAGGAAGACGTGGCCCGATCCTTAAATAACGCACAAAAGCTCTGCAATTTCAGGTTTAAAAAAATCCCCAACTGCAAATTGATGGGAACAAAAAAAACTGTATCTGTAGAATTAATCCTAAATAAGATTTTGTAAAATTGCAGCATCCCCCCTGCTTCGTCAGTGATCCACTTGGAGGATAGCGACAGAATACATTAGTAGCCTGCAAGCTAGCTGAACAGCCTAGCTCCTGCAATGTCGAGGGATCAGGATCCAAGATCCTTGTCGGGTGCAACAAGCCTCTTATGAGAGTAAAAGCTTAGGCTGGAGACATTCTCTCCTCCGCATCTTTCAGAGCATTTACACACACCCCCTCCGCACAAACAAATCCCTGATGCTTACCGCTAGCGTGCTGTCGCCGACATTGGACGCGATCAGCCCATCGATGGTGCCGTACTCTGCGTCTCTCGTGCTCAGCCTCTCCATGTGTCGCTGCTGAATTTTCCGGAAGACCAGTAGGGCCACAACAGAAAGAACAATTAGCACGATGACGGGGGCCAGAACAAATATCGCCAGAGTCTGCACGCTGTAATTTAACGCATCACCATGATTGGGATCTGGAGAACAGACAAAATACAGCACATGATGTAATGCAATGCTCTGAATACTGGAGACAACAAGACACCAAGATTTGAAACATCACTAAATAGTAACAGAGGTCCTAATTTACTAAGCTGGGAGAGTAATTATTATTTTTTATTATTTTAGTATTTATATAGCGCCGACATATTACGCAGCGCTGTACAGTGTATATATATATCTTGTCACTAACTGTCCCTCAAAGGAGCTCACAATCTAATCCCTGTAATGGAGTGTAAGTAAGCCAGAAGACCTGAGACAAGATTTACACTCAAAATTGCGTAAAAAACAACAACCATTAAACAGTAAAAAATGACTTTGAAACACTATAAGACTGGTATGATGCCATTTGAATGCATATTTACACCTCCCTGACACTAACTGATGATATTACCAGGCTAGACTTGTAGCAAGCAAAGAGAACGTTTTCCAGGAGAAACTTTTCTACCTTGTTTACACAGTGTAGTGCACTTCTAACACAACAGCAATCTTCTGAATTAGCAGCTAAATGAAGCTTAACGCTTGAGTGTTAACCCTTCCATTCAAATGGTTTTATTCTATGTCTAACGTGGACCCACATATTTAAACAATACCAGTTGCCTGGTGGCTGCAGTAGTGTCTGAAGTACATCAGAAAAAAGCATGCAGTTAAGCTTGTCAGTTCTGACAATATTGTCAGAAATAAGTTATCTGCATACGCTTGTTCAGGGTCTATGGCTGAAAGTATTAGAGGCAGAGGATCAGCAGGACAGCCAGGCACCTTCTTACATGACAGCCCAATGAAGAGGATCTGGTGTATGTTACCTTTAGTGGGCAGGTAAGCAGTGATGTTCATATTGCAGAGGTCGCTCTGGCAGCACTCCACGGCCTGGTCTGGAGAGGGAGGGGTCTTGCACGTCATGCGGCCCTGTTCATACACTTGGAAGCAGCCTTTCTGATAGACCAGGACACCATCGTTTATACTGAGTGAGGAGAAGCACTGCTGCCCGTAGCAACGATCGCCGCTGCCACACGAGGTCCCCTCACACACACATCTGTACTGGCCAGAGTTCACCTTCAGCTCCTCATCTGTGAACAGAAGGCAAGGGTTCAATACAAAATAGCATAAAATCGCTAGTCAAGTAAGAGTACTCCTTCAGTCGCCAAAATAAGACAATACAGCTTTCAGAATGGCAAAAGGAAGTGGACCTGTCACAGTTAACAGCGATTTTCTACGGACTGACTCATACATATACGTTTTAAAGTGTCTGACACATTACCATTGCCCCGGTTAGGGGCATGCACCCATGCAGGGGTGGCATCAGACCCCAGAACGGCCCCAGGAGCAGTACAATGTGCTCAAACATTGCGATGCTGTCCTGGGTCTTTGTCAGAAAAATAGCTTCATTTCTGGTAAACTAATACCATTCCTCAGACTTGCATTCATGCAAAAAAGGCGCTGGGAAATTTGGGAACAGGTTAAAGCCGAAAAACTTCTCACCCTGCTCCTGCAAAAGTCTAGGCGGCATTAATATTCCCCCTCCAGGCCGCCGCCATGCACTGAGGAAGCAAGATGCTATTGCTGGTGGCCGAATTACACGGTTTTTAACCACCTTAGCGGTATGGACGAGCTCAGCTCGTCCATTACCGCCAGAGGGTGCCGCTCAGGCCCTGCTGGGCCGATTTTGATCAAATAAAGAGCAGCACACGCAGCCGGCACTTTGCCAGCCGCGTGTGCTGCCCGATCGCCGCCGCTCTGCGGCGATCCGCCGCGAGCAGCGGCGAAAGAGGGTCCCCCCAGCCGCCTGAGCCCTGCGCAGCCGGAACAAATAGTTCCGGCCAGCGCTAAGGGCTGGATCGGAGGCGGCAGACGTCAGGACGTCGGCTGACGTCCATGACGTCACTCCGCTCGTCGCCATGGCGACGAAGTAAACAAAACACGGAAGGCCGCTCATTGCGGCCTTCCGTGTTACTTTTGGCCGCCGGAGGCGATCAGAAGAACGCCTCCGGAGCACCATCTAGTGGGCTTTCATGCAGCCAACTTTCAGTTGGCTGCATGAAATAGTTTTTTTTTTACTTAAAAAAACCCCTCATGCAGCTGCCCTGGCGATCTTAATAGAACGCCAGGGTGGTTAAAGTAATTTGGGCTCAGTCTTTTGACGAGGCCCAAATTACTGTCTTGAGCACCGCTGTAACCATAATTCACACTACGGCCTACGGCAAAGCATGGTGTGCCACTTTGCCAGACTTATCAACTGCCCTTCAGGAAACGCTTTAAAAAAACAAACAAAGAATACCATGAGTATCCCCATGAGGAAATGGACTTATCAAGTCCAAAACCTGTCAGTGTTAGGTCTGACAGGTTTTGACCACGATGGTCTGAGCCATGCTTATGCGCTTTGAGTCCTATGGGAGAAAAGCGCTCTACAAATGTTATTTGTTGTTGTTGTTGTTGTAGTAGTAAACAACTTCAGGCCCATGGCCCTAACATCAGTGGTCAGTAAGACCTTTGAAAGAGCGGTCCTGTCTCTGCTCAAGAACACTGCTCTAGACCGACTGGACCCTCTCCAGTTTGCGTACAGAGAAAACAGGTCCACTGACGATGCTATTAACATCTGCCTGTCGTTTATCACTGACTGCCTAGACAGGCCGGACTCATACGCCAGAGTTCTCCTCCTGGACTTCAGCTCAGCCTTCAATACTATCTGCCACAGTATTCTGCATGACAATCTCACAGAGCTTTAAGTCCATCTAATTCTCTGTCTCTGGATCACAGACTTTCTCTCGAACAGGTCCCAGGTTGTGAAGCTGGGTGACATCTCCTCCCGACCCAGAGTGACCAACACTGGAGCCCCTCAGGGCTGCGTCTTGTCACCATTCCTGTACTCTCTATACACGAAGAACTGCACATCCACTGCTGACTGTCAAAATCATCAAATTTGCGGACGACATCACAATTGTGAGAGTTACGAGCAGGCTTACCGCCAGGAGGTTGACAGTCTGCAATTGGTGTAGAGAGAATAGGCTAGTTCTTAACAGCCAAAATCGTGGAGATGGTAATCTACTTCAGGAAGTATGCATGTAATCTCCTACCGATGTACATCGAGGGTACCGAAGTCGCTAGGGTTCCCAGCATCCGCCTCCTGGCTACAACCATCTCGGACGACCTGACATGGAGGGCAAATACCACCGCAACTCAGAAGAAAGCTCAACAAAGACTCTTCTTCCTTCGCCAACTAAATAAGTTTGGTATGGCCCAAGAACTTCTGAGATACTTCTACTCTGCGACAATCGAGTCAGTTCTTTGCTCATCCATCCTGGTCTGGTTCGCTAGCTGCACTGCCAGTGACATATATAAACTCCAGAGGGTCATCAGCTCAGCGGAGAGGATTATTGGGATACCTCTTCCCCCACTAAATCTCATCTACAACACCAGACTGCGTAACAGAGCAATGAAAATTGTGGGCGACCCCTCTCACCCTGGCCACAGTTTTTTCATGCGACTCAAACTGGGTCGGAGGTTCCAGTCCATCCCTGCAGAAACTACTAAGCGTATGAACACTTTTTCCCCACTGCCATTGTACTCTTGAACTCTGCTCGTTCCACTGACCCCTCCTGTAGCCATCTGCGGACTAATATCTGACTTCAACTGTGGCTGCTCTGCTATCCACCCTGCTTAGGTCATACAAGAATTATCTGCTGTTACACGCTGCTGTCCTTGCTAGCCTGCAATGCTCTACTTCAATGTGTATTACTCTTGTCCTGTTGCATATTACTTTTGTTTTTGTTGTTTTACTCTTGTCTGTTATATTACTTTTTCTGTGCCTATCAATGTGCCAAATCCAATTCCATGCACGGCCCAACCGTGCTTGGCAAAATAAACTAATTCTGATTTGTGCTACACAACCAATTCATTATATCATTTTTTTTTTCCGCTTCAGTGTCTCTTTAAAAGTAATTACAGTACAGGGACGTAAGAAAAGCCACTTTCAAATCGGATTGCCCTTTAATAAACCTGGCGTCATAATATTGGAGTGAAGAAATGGTGATCTGATAACATAAGAGCTATGTATATATGCTCCCAGCATCCAGACTTCCTTCTGCATGCATTACTCATATGCTCAGCATTATTTTCCCCAGACAAGCTGAGCCCAGTCACAATAATACCAGCAGAGCGGGCGGGGCCTGTCTGGCCTCAGGGGAGGGTGGCGGAGAGCTCTCTCTCTATAGCGCTCTTCCTTAAAGCTTTATTTATAAAACAGCAGACATGCTCTCCTGTCAGCTCCATTAAACCACTTTACAACCTGGAATTTAAGACATGCAATACACAAAGAGCAGCCTCAGCTGGAATGGACTTTACAACCCTGTCCATGGTTTATTTTTCCAAGTCTTCTGAAGAGCAACGTCATATTAACCATTTCTTCCAAACATAGCAAGGCAAGAGTTTAAAATACAACCAAGGATTCTTCTCTATGGATTTTCATTAGGACACTTTGAATTTCCTTGGTCATGCTGATGTACATCTTACTAATTAAACATCGCTTAAAAGAAATTATTATTACTAAGTATTTATATAGCGCCTACATCTTCCGCAGCGCTGTACAGAGTATATTGTCTTGACACTTAAAGAGAAAACGTAACCAAGAATTGAACTTCATCCCAATCAGTAGCTAATACCCCCTTTCCCATGAGAAATCTTTACCTTTTCACAAATGGATCACCAGGGGGCTCTGTATCGCTGATTGGCTGATATGGTGAAACCCCTCCCCCACAGGGTGAAGTCAGGACCATTGTTCTGACATCACCCTGTGGGAGCCTTGTTGCACTGTGGGAAATAACAGCTGTTTCCAACTGCCAAAAAAGCAAGCAGCATCTCCTTCCACTGACATCACCTGCCAGCAGTAAAAATGTCACCATGTGATACACGTCAGAATGTAAATCAGGGAGAGGAAATATTTTACAATGGGCAAACTGACTAAATCATTTGTACATAATTATTGTAAAAAACAAAGCACTTTTTTAAATTACATTATCTTCACTGGAGTTACTCTTTAACTGTCCCTCAAAGGGGCTCACAATCTAATCCCTACAACAGTCATAAGTCTATGTATATATTGTGTAGTGTATGTATCGCAGTCTAGGGACAATTTTTAGGGGGAAGCCAATTAACTTATATGTATGTTTTTGGGATGTGGGAGGTAACCGGAGTACCTAGAGGAAACCCACACAGACACAGGGAGAACTTGCAAAGTCCGTGCAGATAGGTCCTTGGCTGGGGTTCGAACTTAGGTGCCAGCTCTGCAAGACAGGCGCTAACCACTACTCCATTGTGCTGTTAATGTTAAAGGGTACCCGAGATAAAGATAAAGGCTGTATTTATACTTACCTGGGGCTTCCTCCAGCTCTATGAGGTGCTTGGGCTCCCTCGCTGTCTTCTCCAGCCACTCCGCTGTCTTTTAATTAGCTCCAATAAACTGGCCAGTCGTGAGCTTCTGCGCAGCGAGGCCACGTGCCCTCGTTGCAGCCAGCCACATAACCGGGGCTGAATAAAAGTCAACGGTGCGGCCGGAGAAGATGGCGAGGGAGCGCAAGCAGCCGCTTCGGTTGGGTTTCATCTAGTGCGAGTACACAGCTTCAGACTCCCCAATTTATGCCCTAGGTTCTGAACACCTGGTACGCATACCCTGGAGGTACTTGAGTTAGATTTTGGGGGGTACTTACAATTGACTTGGAAAGATCAGTACAGGGAGTTTGGGGATTAAATAATTATACTGTGTATACTTGAATATAAGTCTAGAAATTTAGGTCTGATTCACTTCAAACGTATAGGGGTTGACTTATACACAAGTCACGGGCAACACTGAGCACACTGAGTTATGTACTAATAGTGACATTCCCATTTGCAGCAATTTACCCAGTGGTAAGTTATACTTTGAGGAAAGGAAATGCCACAACAATTAACAAGGAAGGAGCAGGGGGTAAATACTGGGCTGCATAAAAGGGAGTGAATAATTACAGCACTTGGGGGCCTGGAGGAGGTATTGGCTTCACTTAAGGGACAGGAGGAGTTAATGGCTGCAATACTGTATGCAGTGGTGTCATTAATCCCTCTTGGTCCCCAAGTGTAGCCATTAACTTTGCTGGGTAGACTAATACTTGAGTCAATAAAAAATTCCAGCTTAAAGAGACTAACAAAATTTTCAGCCCTATTTCTTCTATCCTATAAGTTCCTATACCTGTTCTAATGTGGTCTGTCTTACTGCAGCCTTTCCTAGTTGCACTGTCTCTGTAATATTCTGTTATCTAATCTAACCTTCTTTCCTTTGTCAGCTCAGGCAAGAATGTGCTGCTTTGCTTGTGATAGGGAGAAGCTATACACACCCTCTCCACGCCCCCCCTGCAGGCTCTGTATGAGTCACTGACTGAGCTTCTCTGAGCCTATCACAAGCTGGTTAGCAGCCATGTCTTGTTTGTAAAAACTGCCTAAAACTGGCAATTACAAGCCAGGATTGCAGCAGGGAGTGGCACAAACAGCACAGAGGGGCCCAGGAGAATATCATGAATAGAATGGTATGCTTTTTATTGTAATAATTTTAGAGTACAGATTCTCTTTAACAGATTTGAATATTGGAGTGGACTTATACACAAGGTCGACTTGTATTCGAGTGTATATACAGTAAATCATATATAAATTATGATGAATAAATATTTACTTACTGTGTGAGAGTAACAGCATAGTTCCACTATTCACATTTACCAATAATACTAAATCTAGTAGGGTGAACTAGCGATATAAAAACCTTAAAACCTTTCTTCAGAAGGAAGGAGGATATACATATAAAGGAATACTATCGATATCCAAGTGTTCTAAAATGACAATGTACAAATAATGTCTAAGTAGCTGTGTTAACATTTTCCTACTTTTCATGTTAAATAGAGGCAAAAGCTGTAATTTATTGAGGGTAGGATTTAGCTATATTGGGACAAATCAATTGCAGAAGGGGTGTCTGCTTCAATGCACAGCCAGAGTTAACATATCAGACTACAGAAAGCACATATCAAACATATCAAACTCTGAAAGCAAAAACAGTATGAAAAGCTGTGACATTTAGTTACATTTCCTCTGCTCTCTTCAGACACATAAGTCAGAAACACAGGATCTGCAGCTGTTGGGAGCTCTCTTCTCTGTCACACACAGAGCTACACATAGAGTTAACTGATCAAGTGTGAGGGGAATTTCCCCTCTCCTCATGGCTCAGTCAGCCATCAGTTTTGGCATCAGTAAAGATTGAAAGTATTTTGCTAACAGCAAACAAAGAAGTTGCTACTAAAATGTATACACCAGTACTTAGCAGCACTTCCCAAACAATTCCTGTGTCAATTGAAAAAAATATGTGAATCGATAGTATTCCTTTAACTTGCATGATTTTAAAACAAATGAAGGCCAAAGCCTAAGAAATGTCAGCACTTAAGGTGCCCATACACTCGTCAGATTGGCAGCAGACAGATAAGAAATGCATCTGATGATCTATCTGATGCGTTTTTAGAACATTTTTTACCAGGATAGAATTCCAATAGATTTCAGTTTGAAATCTGTTGAAATTCGATCTGATGGCATTTTTTTGCCATCAGATTTCCATTAAGGCCAATGCAAACTGATAAGCAATCTCATCAGATCGACCTAAATTTTCCACCCTGCTAGTTCGATGGAAATCCATCGAAATCGATCGAAATCGGCCGTCGATCGGTCGATTGGCCAACCGATTTGCGATCGATCGATCGATCGCGATCGATCGGTCGGCCAGAAAATCGGCTGAGTGTATGGGCTGCTTAAGGGAAGTGGAGGCTACAGTGCCTCTGGACTATTTCCCCCTCCTCTCTGTATGGGATTATGTCACTCACCTTCTATACTAGGAGATGTGAAGGCCAGCATCATGAGCACAGGAAGAATCATATCACCATCCACCATTGTACAGCTCTGTAAAAGGAAAGGAAAAAAAAAAACAAAGATTAATTTATATGCAGTTACGGTTTACAGTAATCTGTTCCGCAGGCATGATTATCACACATAAAAAAAATATGCAAAGAAAACTATTTTCCTTATATACAAATAACTACTGAGCCAGGGATGGGGCATAAAGGAGGGTAAAACAAAGCATAATGTGAACGTAAACGAGAGGATGCAGTGTTACCACTTCTACTTTGCAAACACAGATCAAAGTATCATCACAATTCTCCCATGGGATTGTACACACTCCCAAGTACTGTACATCTTCCCTCGTTAGCGATGATGTTCCTGGTAGTGTCTGGAGTGCAGTATAGGCTACTTTCACTTGGAGTGCAGATCAGAGCAGGCCTACTCACTGCAAAACTAAGGAGAGTGGAGAGGAGAGTTCTAAGTCCCACCTGCGGAAGTATCGACGCCACTCACAGGAAGTGAGTGGCTGATGCTATTCAGTGATGGCTGCAATTTTTAAGGAGCCCTAATACTGTACCAGCAATTTATCCAGCCTGGCTGTGCAGCTCCAAGGTATACTTAACCGTGCGCTTGTACTGTACCTCCAACGGGAGGACAGAGTTTATGCTTTGCAGCAGAGACAATGTACCAGGGCATTTATAGATCAATATAAAATGTGAGGCTAGATCATTGTTGCAAGGATAAAAGAAAAGAAAAATTACCAGAAGCCGGTAAAATTCATTGCCAGGAGGACACTGCTAAGCTACCATCCTACACAGTCTGAGTCATAAAAACTAATCCGAGTACGTGGCCAACAGGAGAAAATAATAAAATATTACAAAGCTTTAATCAGTGGAGTGGACAAGGAGAGGGCACGACACCCGAATTCCAACACACTGGTGAGTCACTGAGCAATAACGGACCAGAGATAATACCGCCGCTTTTATAGAAAGCATTGCAAGACCAACAACAACCTTGCGGTTCTAGGCAGCTGTCACTGGACTGATTCACCTACTATCATCTGCGTCTGTGGGGGATTACCATGGGAAGATCTGTGTGTAGGAACTGCAGTTAATGAGATTACACAGAACATACACAGATCTACTGAATATTCTAGAACAAGAAGAGGTCCATAAGTTAAAGCAGAATTCCAGCCACTACAAAGAAAACTGCTCTAGGTGCTGCTAAATTAACAATGGACGTTTGAAGAGTGCATGCGCAGAACGCTTCCAGCTGCTGTACAGTCAGGCGGAAGTGCAGGTGTGCAAAGAGTGAGGAGTGGGGCGGAGTTTGCAACACTCCACCAGTCAGAGCCTGGCTTCAGAGTAGTGCAACAGAAAGGAGGCCGGCAAAACCAGACGGCTTGTAAGTATCAGGTGTCCCAATAACAGACACTTTCATGTTTATTGTATAATTTTGAAGTTAAGTTCAGGAGTCCTTTAGAGCAAACCTGAACAATAAAAAGTTGACTTTTACTCACCCCGGGCTTCTTCCAGCCCCTATGGTCTTTGAGGCCCACCATGTCTCTTCTGTTGTGCTGCTGTCACCCCTAGTTACATTTCCAACCCCGCTTCATAAAAACTTGTACTTAATACATAAGAAAAACACTCTCAGCCACAAAAGTGCAATCGATGAGGTGCGCGGCCAGGACAGCCCATGCATGCGCAGTGGTCACAACCCAGCCGGGTTGGGGATAGTAATTGAGGGTGATAGAGGCACAATGGAGGGTCTTGGAGGACAATGAAGAGCCTCGAAGACTATGGGAGGCTGGAAGAAGCCTCAGGTAAAGTTAAAGTCAACTTTTATCCTGGTTCTTAGTGTGCATTAAGGCGCACAGCTTTTTGAATAACATTTAAATAGGCAACGCAGCGCACAATCCCTTTAAACAACTCTATAGCAAACGTTGCCAGACATGTTCGTATTCATACCAGGGCTGTGGAGTCTAAATAATTTTGGTTACTTGGGAGTCGGTGGTTTCATAAACTGAGGAGTCGGAAGTTGGATGAATTTTGACCCAAATCCACAGCCCTGGTAAGTATTAGACTAAGGAGTCTGGGAGTCAAGGAGTCGGAGCCATTTCTGGTACCTGGAGTTGGAGGTTTCATAAACTGAGTCGTCTGAGTTTGAGTCTGGAAAGGTTTTTGTACCGTCTCCACAGCCCTGATTCGTAATCATCCCCACCCATGCTGGTGTTAGTTGAAGTTCTCCAAAAAAATTTTTTTTTATAAAAATCTATAAAAAAAAATAAAAAAAAAAAAAAAAATTCTCTGTATTCTTTTTCCCTATAAAAAGTAATTTTGTAACAAGTATCATTCATTTTCAGCTATATTCTATTTGGAAACTTCCAAGAATCCATGGCATCAGTGTAGTCTTGCTGTTTAAGATACCAAGAACCCCCCCCCCCCCTTTTTTTTTTTTTTACAACAGTAGCTTCACTGGCCTTGCTGTAATGATACATTCTTCCACTGGATTGAGGGACCCTGGCCATTCATAGGGATGCTGGCTCTGCATATGCACAGCTGGAAGCAATCAATCCCTTTTCAGCAACTGCCGACAGCCACGCAAGCCAGCTTTCACAGTGAATCATGCAGAGTTTCAGAGTTATGCTGGATCCACACCATACAATTTTTGGGCAGATTTACCTGCCAGATCGATTATTTCCAGCATGTCCCATCTGAGAATCGATCGATTTTTTTGAGAGATTTTCTGACAGATTTCCGCAGAAACAAACGGAAATCGGGCAAAAAAAAAAAAAAAACGATAGATTCTCAGATCGGACATGCTGGAAATAATCGATCTGGCAGGTACCGGTAAATCTGCCAAAAAAAATTTGTATGGTGTGGATCCAGCATTAAAGGACATCCGAGGTGAAAATAAAGGGATGAGAAAAACAATTGCATCTATCCTCCTCTTCTTCCTAAAAATGACATTTTTAGATATCCCAGTTCTATTTTATATTTAAATCTAGTTTTTACTGTTTCATTGTTTTTGTTCAATGACACCTTCATTGAAGTATGTTAGAGCTCAAATCTATGAACTATTGACCCTTTTAATTTTTCCTGCTCACAGAAGCCATTTACTGGCAGAAAAAGGTTTTATGGCTGTAATTACTTATCAGTAACAGGGGAGACTGTTACTTGCATACCTGATTTTTAACATTTTCAGGCATAGAAAGAAAAAAAAAGGAACATAGCATAGCAGAGCTGTGGTGTCGATACATTAATCATCAACCAACTCAGACTCCAGGTACCCAAAATAACTGACTCCGCGACTCCGACTCCTTAGTCTAATACTTATCAGGGCTGTGGATTTTGTACAAAAATCATCCGACTCAGACTCCAGGTACCCAAAATTGCTCAGACTCAGACTCAGACTCCACAGCCCTGCAGCATAGTTATTTGTGTGCTAGGCACTGTACATACACATGTCCATCTCATCCTGTCACATGTCACCTTGGTTGTTGGGAAAAACACCACAGTAAACAGTTATGTCTGGGCAGTAGAGCTTATTTAAATTACTATATAGTAACTATAGGAACTATATAGGAGATTATTACACGGACTCATGAGGAGAGTAGTACAGCTATCTTTTAAATCTCCCATGCACACCAAACTGCACCCCAGTCCATAGTTTCTGATCCATGATGCTTTTCTATTCCACCTACGTTATTGAAAACAATATATATTTATATAACGCAGGAACAACACAGTGGAAAAATGATTAACATTCCATCAATGTTAAACTTCTGCCTAATTCCAGGACTTTTCAGTCAGGAACCAGCTAACCTGGCCAGGGACACGGGATAAATGAAGCGTTTGTTCGCGGATGTCTTTGTAGAGTGCTTGGCACGCGGTACAAAGAGCTTCTTTTTTTTGTGCAGCAGACGCAAACACTCGCAGACAGACCGCACTTCCAGAGAGGATGACAAAGGCCCAGCCTGTGCTTAATCTCGCCGCACTGAAGTCTGCTCCATAGACAAAACATAACATCCCTCGTCTGCAGAGCATAAAGGGACTCTGACTGTCCTACTTCGGGCTTCTCCTGTTACAAACCCGTCTAACTTGTGGTGGCTTCTAATGATGAAATATACCAGCTTTAGTCTGGCTGCACAAATTAGTCAGATGCCCTTGTCTCATGTTAAAGGAGACCTGTCTCGTAAAAAAACAAAATAAAACCATTACTGGATGCTCAAACCAGACATTCTATGGAGGACTGCAGCCACTAACCTACAAATTATTATTATTTATACAGTGCTGCCATCTTCCGCAGCGCTGTACAGGGTATATTGTCCTGTCACTTAACTGTTCCTCACAATCTAGTCCCTCCCATAGTCCTATGTCTATGCATGCGGAGTGCATGTATCGTAGTCTAGGTCAATTTTCGGGAAAGCCAATTAACTTATCTGTATGTTTTTGGGATGTGGGAGGAAACCGGAGTGCCCAGAGGAAACCCACAAACGTCATGCAGATGGTGCCCTGGCTGGGATCGAACCCGGGATCCAGCGCTGTAAGGCGAGAGTGCTAACCACTACGCCTTCGTGCTGTCCAAAGTGCAAACCCAAATTGTTTAAGTAAACCTATCCAAATTCATCAAGGACGCTGTTCCTGATGTGCGATGGTTGCATAGAACAGTCATATCTACAACTACGTTTTTTGTGTGCGATTTTTCATTTCAGATTTTTCGTTTTGCTGTAAAATGGAATAGAATTGTAAACCCGTGCCATGTGGGACAAAAGCAAAAGGGAGTCTGATTTTTTTTTTACTGCTCACACACACACAAAAAAAAGTAAAAATGAAAAAAATTTCCAAGTATAGTGCAAAAAGTCAGTAATTTTAATGACAGCAAGGCCTCTTTTTCCACGGGAAGCTGAAGGCGGTGAATTCACCACCTGTCAGCTGCTCTCGTTAACCAACTTGCTAGCACTTGGCACCGGCAGCCCTCCCATGTAGTTGCAAATTTTTTTGCCACCAGGAAATGCCGCCGCGCCCGTGTGACAAGCATGACACGAATGGTGTTACCGAATGCTGCCATTCGGGTGCATGGAACTACCATTGAATGGCGCTTATGGCCAGCAGTCAGACAACTGAATTGCTCAACAAAAGAGCAGTTCAGCCATCCATGGAACATAGGCCTCATTCAGAGTGAACGCACAACCGCTTTCCAGCCGCCATTTATTGGATCTGGCACCTCTGGTGCCATTACCGCAGCAGTCCCTAATCCGCTAATGCACATCTGAGCAACCTTTTGTCATCTGATCAACCCCTCCACCCATGCTACGTAGGCATGGTCAATGAGGTGCAAATAACTCCCAGTTGATGTTGAATTATACAAATGTATGCAAATATATGCAGCTTGAGAATGGGGCAATTAAATCTCAGTGAGGTGCAATTCGATTCAGCTTATTTTAAAGCTCCACGAATTTGCATTATCTTGCATCAACTTTGAATGATTTGCATATCACTGACCACCTCTAGTGCTGGTAACATCTATGGGGTGATGGTAGAGTAATGAATAAAATTCACTTCATCACTCCTAACTTGGGAAAGGGCATCGAAGCTCCCCTCTATATACGATCACGCACCCCTTAAAAGGCACAAGCGCACTGCAGTTAAAAGTTGCATTCATTTAAGGCAAACTTCTGTTGCCATTTGTTAACATCAGACACATTGACATATAAAGCATGGCACATATCCCATGTGTTAGAATGGCCCAGTCAAAGTTCAGATCTAAATCCAATCGAGAATCTGTGCCAATATCTGAAAACTGTTGTTCACAAACGCTGTCCATACAATCTGACTGAGCTGGAGCTGTTTTGCAAAGAAGAATGGGCAAGGATTTCTGTCTCTAGATGTGCAAAGCTGGTAGACACATACCCTAAAAAATTGGCAGCAAAAGGTGGTTCTACAAAGTATTGACTCAGGGGGCTGAATAATTTTGCACACCCCACTTTGCAGTTTTTTTTTTGTTTTTTTTAAATGTTTGGAATCGTGTATGATATTCGTTCCACTTCTCACGTGTACACCACTTTGTGTTGGTCTTTTAAGTGGAATTCCAATAAAATTGATTCATGTTTGTGGCAGTAATATGACAAAATGTGGAAAACTTCAAGGGGGCCGAATACTTTTGCAACCCACTAATTAGCACAGCCGGTCCTGCAACCCAGCTACTTACCAGCATAGTTAGAGATGCCAAGGCTTAACCGAGCATGCTGGGAGATTTAGCACAACAAAAACATGGAAACCTTTGAACCAGCCTCCGCCTTGATGTAAAACTTTCAGGCAAACAGAATAAAGTCAGTCACATTTTCATTCCGTATCGCAATAAAAGGATTAAACAAAATAAAAAAATCAATGTTCCCCCCTGAAGGTCTGCTATTCTAGGCGGATCCGGAGCGGCTCAGCTTGCTGAACCCCTGCCAAGGATGCGCTAAGTGATGTCTACATCTGTAGAGCGACTCCATTTTCCAGAGCCTTGCTGTAATTCACTGAGGTAAAAATAAACCTTAATCATTTTAATGTGCAAATAACGATACTCCACAAAACGCTGCTGTCTGCTGTGATAACTGCCGCCCCACTTAACAGCGCAATGCAAAAGCACAAGCTCGACACACCATTTGGGTTCACTTTTCAAATATAGGCAAACGAAAGCTATCTGAGGACTTTGGTTATTGGGAATACAGTGCTTTTTAAGTAATTATGTAGATTTAAATATAAATGTGTAGTATAAAATATTGGCTATGTATATTACACCTATGCCACTTACAAACATCAGGTGGAGCTGCAAACACTCTACTAGGTTTCATGTGTTTGTGTTACCTGTGTATGGTAAGATTGATCAACAGACAGGTCTCTCTGTGATAAGAGATAGATCTGTCGGCTGACCATACACCACAGGCCGATTCCCGGAAATCTGTCAGGAATCGGCCTTGCGTCTTTCTGCCCGCCTGGCCATTTTCTCAAATGCTGATTTACCCGTGCCCCATGCATTGTAATTTTACTGGGCAGCTGCAATGACTACCTGTCTCCTTCGTTGTCTACAGAGTGCCACCATGTTGTGGGTCTGGATTAGATCCCTGGGGTGACATTGCAGGGCCAACGCTGTACAAACACATCACTAGCCTGCAGGGTCAGAAGAAGGGCAGCTGGAGGGGCACACAAGTAACATCACAGAGCGGTGGGGGCGGCGGAGGTGAGTGGGGAGAACAATGCCCTCAGTCAGCACCGGGCAGATCACTTGCCAACTAGGCTCTTGGCAGAGGCGGTTGTCATTTTCCACCTTGGCTGAGTTTAATATATCCTGTGTACGCAGCTTTACTAAAGGTGACCCCCAAAGTTCGCTGAAGGCTATTAATGATCTGACATGACAGAACTTTAAAGGACACTCAAGGCGAAAATAAATGAATGAAAAACATTTATATCCATCTTCCTTCTCCTAAAAATGACTTAAGATATTCCACAGTTTTATTTTATGTTTAAATCCACGTTTTAAGTTTTGACTGTTGAATTTTTTTTGCTCAATGACATTCATTGAAGTATGCCAGAGCTAAAATCTATAAACCATTGAGCCTTTTTATCTCTTTCCTGCTCTCAGAAGCCCTTTTCTGCTAGGAAAGTGTTTGATAGTTGGAATTTCTTATCAGTGAGGGTTACACTGTAGTCACTTCCTGTCTGAGTCATGACTGAGTCAGCCACTTCCAAATACCTGATATTTAACTCTTTCAAGCCGAGAAAAAAAAAAAAGGAACACAGCCTAGTTATTTGTGTGCTAGGCACTGTACATAAAATCAAAAAGAAGCTACTCACAAAGTTGGGATGCAACAGTGGCAACCAACCGCTCGAGGTAGGTGGAGACAATGAACCACACTCCACTTGCGGTGTCCCAACGGGACTGGATATGGTCATTCTCTTAGGTCAAAAACACCTGGTTGTCACAATGGCGTCCACAATGTGACCCTATAGGAAGCCCCTCCAACCTCAATGGGATGGGGGTGTAATGCACACAAAAAGGTTAAAGAGGCCCCTAGGTAAATATAAAATCAAATAAAACATTGAAAAAGTGTCACAATACCAATAGCTAATAGTATTAGCCTGAAGAAGGGGGCTCAGACCCGTGAAACGTGTTGCCTGTGCATAAATCTTATTGTCGTCCTTGAGGTAAGCAACCTAATTTATCTACGTTTTAATTTTACCTTTACCTGGACGGCTCTTTACCCTTATTATCCAGGGATCTGGAGTCGGTACAAAAATCATCCGACTCCCAACTCCTCAGTTTATGATTCCACCGACTCCAGGTACCCAAAATTGCTCCAACTCCTTAGTCTAATTTTTACAAAGGCAATGGGTTTGGTTTAAGAATCATCCGACTCCTCCGTTTAAAACCACTGACTCCAGGCACCCAAAATTGCTTCAAGTCCACAGCCCTGTTACTATCTCCAGTTATTGGATACCCACGAGACCCCTTCTCTCTCTTCCATTGGGAAATATGCCTGCTCGGCTCAGCCAAACTACCAGGTGTGCACAGTGATGACTTTCTACACCCAGGAACAGGATTCAAATTGCACTTTGCTCACCTGACAACCATCTAAGGTCTGTAGGAACTGTGGCTTTAGAGGCACCAGAACCTTAAGCTTCAAGCCTATCTACCTCGAAATCAGAGCCCTGCCTCTACAATGGACATCTGTGCATTGTTTGAGTAACGTCTGGAGGAAAACAAAATATGTTTGGAATTTGCGAGCATGCTTTGAACATTCCACACTTATGCATTTAGAGGGAACGAGGTTTCTGCTTCTTATTATCTGAAGCCTCAGGAAATACAGTAAAGCTACAAGTTCCTTACGGTTAAATCATTGTGTAGCCACTATGCAAATTAAAATAAACATTTCCATACACTGGCAGAAGTAGTAAGTCATTTATGGTCAAAGGGGGGGGGGGGAGCACGTTTTAGCTAGAAATATGCAATGGCAATAAGTATATGCCTTTGTTTTTTTTATTTTGTTCTGTTGGAAAAGAAGCTCTTCCATCGGGTTTGGGATTTATAATTGGTAAAAGAAGGCGGCTTATGTGGAAAACAAACAAAATCAATTCTACAAAATAGATCCAACGGAGTGCTGTCCAAACTACAAACAGGATATTCTTACAACATGGACAGTAGGTACTGCTGGGGCTTACAACTGGAAAATCACACAAATCTGTATCTGTACACTGGTTCTACTTATCTATCTAGGTCACCAGCCCCCACCTGGCAACAGATCTCCTACGACAAATGTCACAACTAGTTTATAAATCGCCAAAGCCAGCAGTTGCCTCCCTGGCAATTGGCTCCCACCGCCATGAATCTCCAATGCCAGGCAATGCTTCCAGGACCATAAATCTCCAATTACAGCCAATGCTCCCAGTGCCATGAATCTCCAATGACAGCCAATGCTCCCTGAGCCATGAATCTCCAATGACAGCCAATGCTCCCTGAGCCATGAATCTCCAGTGCCAGCCAATGCTCCCAGTGCCATGAATCTCCAAGGCCAGCCAATGCTCCCAGTGCCATGAATCTCCAAGGCCAGCCAATGCTCCCAGTGCCATGAATCTCCAAGGCCAGCCAATGCTCCCAGTGCCATGAATCTCCAGTGCCAGCCAATGCTCCCAGTGCCATGAATCTCCAGTGCCAGCCAATGCTCCCAGTGCCATGAATCTCCAGTGCCAGTCAATGTTCCCAGTGCCATGAATCTCCAGTGCCAGTCAATGTTCCCAGTGCCATGAATCTCCAAGGCCAGCCAATGCTCCCAGTGCCATGAATCTCCAAGGCCAGCCAATGCTCCCAGTGCCATGAATCTCCAAGGCCAGCCAATGCTCCCAGTGCCATGAATCTCCAGTGCCAGTCAATGTTCCCAGTGCCATGAATCTCCAAGGCCAGCCAATGCTCCCAGTGCCATGAATCTACAATGCCAGCCAATGCCTTCAGGGCCGTAAATATCCAGTGCCATCCAATGCTCCAGGGCCATGAATCTCCAATGCCAACCAATGCTCCCAGAGACCTGAATCTCCAATGCCAACCAATGCTCCCAGAGCCATGAAACACCAATGCCAGCCAATGTGCCAGGACCAAGAATCTACAATGACAGGCATCACCCCGAGGACATGAACCTCCAATGCCAGCCATCAATCCTATTAATCTTAAATGCCAGACATATCTCCCCCCCCCCCCCCCCCCCCCAAAAAAAAAAAAAAAAAATACCATCACTTGCTATTGCCCTTCACCCATGTATCTCAACTTCAACTGCTGTTCATGGCCTATCACCAATACTAAACAACCCCACTCTCCTTTGTACCCCTTTAAAAACTTAAAGTGCCACTCCAATACAATAGTTTATGAACCTTCTGAATAATTCCCCCCCAAACATTCAAAAACAGAATATCAGTTCTAGCATTAGAAATTTCCAAATGTTAACACCCACTTATCAGGTGCAAATTCTCTCTCTTTAAACCATTCCCAACACAACTTGATGTCTGTGGACAAAAGTTCTCCTGGAAGAACAGAAACATAATAGGAAAGTTTAACCCCGACCATAAAAGTGGACTTGAACTCAGAACTAAACTCTAAAAGATTTGCAACATCATAATAGCCTTTAAAGAAAAACATTTGTTACCGCTGATACAAATCCTGTAATAAATCTGCAGTGTGTCTACTTCCTGCTTTTATGGAAGAAGACATAGGGTTAAAGTGGACATGAACTCTTGCACAGGACAGAAGAAAAAAAAAAACATTTCCATTTAGACAGTTTAGCCTGTCTAATTACCGCTCATTTGTGTCCAATCACAAGATGCAATTTGATCTCTCCCCTTTCACATGACTGCCATGACAGATAAGCTCATTTGAAAGCACAGAAAGTTAAGAATATGTCTGCTTCCATGAATCAGGAAGTAGAAACAGTGCAGTTATTTCAGGATTTGTATCAGCGGCAAAAAAAATACATTTTTCTTTAAAAGTTGATATGCTGGTGCTTATCTCTTAGAGCAGAGAGGAAGTTCTAAGTTCAGGTTTGCTTTAACATCCTGTGTTTACCGATTAGCTGCCCTGCCGAGGCAGCCAGCTGACACAGCTGGGAGATCAAATGACAAATGTGATTAGTCACAGATGAGGGGGAATTAGAGAGGCTAAACTCTCTAAATACATACAGGGGAGATGTCTCTGTGTTTTCCTTCTGTCCTGTGCAAGAGTTCAGGTACACTTTAGGGCATCTTATATTTAATAATTACAATTCAGCTTATTATCAATGTACAATGCGTAAATGGTTGAGTTTACAGGTTGTCATCTGGCCAATACAGCCTTACAGACACGCTGTTAGCTCTCAGATTTATGTCAAAGGGCACAATTCCAAAAATGAGGCCCAGTCAAGGCATGACCCTCGTGATTTTCCATTGAAATTATCAGCTATGTCAGGCCTATCCACTGATAAGCACCTCTCGCAAGCTCCTTTCTTTCCTACCCCAGCCGATCATATGCAAGTGAGGTATTTCTACCTAACAATCAGAGATTAGACACTGAATGCCGCTAGATAGCTGTCACAAATGCCTCACAGTTCAAAAGAAATCCAAACTCACTATTTATTCTGGAAAAAGTGGGTGGAAAATAATTTTAGACTCTTATGTAAATGTTTTATTTTCACAGAGAAAAAGTAAAAAAAAAAAAAAAAAAAAAAAAAAGTAAAATCAAATGTGTGGAGAAAGACTGGTCAGGCATGAAGAGGGCAAAGAGAGCAGAGCATGGAATGCAAAAGAGAGGAGGGCAAAGAACCCGGGCAGAGGAGGGAGGGCAAAGGGAAGAGAGCGCACAAGAGAGGGAGGGCAAAGGGAAGAGAGCGCACAAGAGAGGGAGGGCAAAGGGATGAGGGAGCACAAGAGAGGGAGGGCAAAGGGAACAGAGCGCACAAGAGAGGGAGGGCAAAGGGAACAGAGCGCACAAGAGAGGGAGGGCAAAGGGAACAGAGCGCACAAGAGAGGGAGGGCAAAGGGAACAGAGCGCACAAGAGGGCAAAGGGAACAGAGCGCACGAGAGGGAGAGCAAAGGGAAAAGAGCGCACTAGGGAGGGAGGGCAAAGGGAACAGAGCGCACTAGAGAGGGAGGGCAAAGGGAACAGAGCGCACTAGAGAGGAGGGTAAAGGGAACAGAGCGCACAAGAGAGGAGGGCAAAGGGAACAGAGCGCACAAGAGAGGGAGGGCAAAGGGAAGAGAGCGCACTAGAGAGCGAGGGCAAAGGGAAGAGAGCGCACAAGAGAGCGAGGGCAAAGGGAACAGAGCGCACAAGAGAGGGAGGGCAAAGGGAACAGAGCGCACAAGAGAGGGAGGGCAAAGGGAACAGAGCGCACAAGAGAGGGAGGGCAAAGGGAAAAGAGCGCACAAGAGAGGGAGGGCAAAGGGAACAGAGCGCACAAGAGAGGGAGGGCAAAGGGAACAGAGCGCACAAGAGAGGGAGGGCAAAGGGAACAGAGCGCACTAGAAAAGGAGGGTAAAGGGAAGAGAGCGCACTAGAGAGGGAGAGGCAAAGGGAACAGGAAAGAGGGGGAAGGAGAACTGAGCACGAGAAGGAGGGCAAAGAATAAATCACAGGGAGGACAAAGAATAGAGGGTGCGAGAAAAGAAAGGTAAAAAGAATAGAGCGATGAGGGCAAATAACAGATCACAAGAGAGGGGGACAAAAACAGATTGCGATGTGATCAGATCGTGAGAGATAAAAGACAAGTCAGAGGAACAACAAACAGAACTGATTGAGCAAAAGCAGAAGAGAGGAGAATTAATTGCATGAGATATATATATATATATATATATATATATATATATATATATATATATATATATATATATATATATATATATATATATATATATATATATATATATATATATATATATATATATAAATATATGAATATATGAGAGAGAGAGAGAGAGAGAGAGAGAGAGAGAGAGAGAGAGAGAGAGAGAGAGAGAGAGAGAGAGAGAGAGAGAGAGAGAAGAGAGAGAGAAGAGAGAAGAGAGAAGAGAGAAGAGAGAAGAGAGAGAAGAGAGAGAAGAGAGAGAAGAGAGAGAAGAGAGAGAAGAGAGAGAAGAGAGAAGAGAGAAGAGAGAAGAGAGAGAGAGAGAGAGAGAGAGAGATAGATAAACACAAAGAACAGAAAAGTGAGAGAAAAGTGGGGCAATAGAAAAAAAAAAAAAAGAAACTACCAAAGAATGCAAACCAAACAAAAAGGAAAAAGCAAAGAAGGGAAAAAGTTTAGCAGCACTTAACATTTTCTCACCTGGCTTCCTCAGACATATTTGTGGTTTATCTCCACATCTGAGGTTTTTTTTTTTTTTCTAACAAAACTACACCCTATAACAGTATGAATCACCACTACCTCCCACAGCCGCACATCTGCAGACCGATTACATGTCCCGCTATTGTCTCGCACTTTTTTCCTCACTCACCATAAATACAGAGGACCAATTTGAACATGTCTAGGATGTGGTGCCTACACACACCCTGCATCACATGGCTGTGCGGTTTCAAAAGAAAAACCATTAGGTAGAAGAAAAAAAACCTTCAAGCATACTGGAGATATTTCTGGCAAGAGCAGGCGGCACCACAGGCTGAAGTACAAAAAAAACAAACAGGTTTTTGTTGCTCTAAACTCTAGTCCTAATTAGGCGCTCCTCCAAATCTGCCATTACAAATTACAGCGCTGCCTGGTGGCATACGCCAGTATTGCTGCCACCAAACACTGGTGGTCTTTATATGCACCATAACAACATTTCTATTGCGCTTTTCCCCATAGGACTCAAAGCGCTTAGGCCCTCTCAGAATTAGTAACTGGTAGTCGGATGGAGTATTGACACAGGCTAAAATTATATTTATGCAAATGCCAAACTGAACAGGTGGGTTTTCAATCTGGATTTAAACGCATCCAGAGATGGAGCTGTCCTGATCTGCTTAGGTAAGGAGTTCCATAATGTAGGAGCGGCATGACAGGAGGCTCTGGGAGCAAAAGTTTGATTTGATTGCTACATAGTTGCAACATTTATGTCATGTGTCCAGGGCTCAGATTATGTAGTGAATTAAATTTTCAGCAGGCCGATCTTGAATGGATCCTGCATTTTATAGGTAGCCAGTGAAGGGAGGGAGTGAATAGTCCAATTTGGTTCACAAATAATCGAGAATAGCAGAAAACAAAGAAATACAAGAATAAACTGCTATAGTGGACTCTAGAAGTGTCAGAACTTTCCAGTGCAATGGTTTCACAGTACAGTGGGATATACTGTAAATACCAACAATTTAACATGGACCTACACAACAAACAATTGTTAAGGTGGCCTCTAATGATACAAACTGCTGAATGATAGTTTATGAACGACTGGAAATTATAGTTTGGGACCACTAACTGAGAAAATTATCCTAACCAAACCGATCAGATTGAAGGGATCGATCCGAAAATCTGATCTTTTTCATTAAAGGGGAACTTCAGCCTAAACAAGCATACTGTCATTAAGTTACATTAGCTATGTTAATTAAAATAGATAGGTAATATAATCTCTTACCCACCCTTTTTTAAAAGAACAGGCAAATGTTTGTGATCTCATGGGGGCAGCCATCTTTTTGGTTGAAAAGAGGTGACAGGGAGCATGAGGCACAGTTCCAACTGTCCTGTGTGCTGATCACCCTTCCTCCCAGCTGTGCACGCTAGGCTTCAAATCTCAAATTCAAAATTTAAAAAAAAATTGCACCAAAACAGCAGAACGAGATCATCATCAGAAATCCCATCCTGCTTTGCACAGCATCAGGGGAAAAATGCCCGGGCAATTTTGTTCTGTGCAGCTAAAAATGAGGCTTGGGTAAGAAAAACAAAGTTCTGATGCTGTGAAAACACCAAGCCTTTTCAGTGCTGCTGAGTAGATTTTTAGTCTGGAGGTTCACTTTAATCTGACCGGATTTGGCTAGGAGATTTTGGTGCGTTAGTGGACCCAAACAATCATTTCCGATCCTTCAAATGAATAATAGTTCGTAAACAATAGTTCGGCAAATTGTATTGTTAGTGGCCACCTTTAGAGTCATCACCCAAAACGATCATTTTGGGTGAATGTTTTCTACATTGCAATAACCTGCTGCTTGACAGAGGCCTTTGTATGGAAGGGGACAAGGAGAAGGAGGCAACCTGCAGCAAGATGAAGTAGGAATTACAACAGGAGTTTGACCAGCATGATGTAAAATTGCGCATACACAAAACTATTGTCGCCCAAAGGGATTAGAACCTGATTAAAGTGGACCTGAACTCTTGCACAGGGCAAAAGGAAAACAAAGAAATGCACCCTGTATGTATTTAGAGAGTTTAGCCTGTGTAATTCCCCCTCATCTGTGACTAATCACAGCTGTAATTTGATCTCACAGAGCTGCGTCAGATGGCTGCCTCAGCAGATCAGCTAATTTGTAAACACAAGATGTTAACCCTATGTCTACTTCCAAAAAGGCAGGAAGTAGTCAAACTGCAGTTTTATTGCAGGACTGGTATCAGCTGTAACAAGGAAGTGTTTTTTCGTTAAAGGTTATTCTGTTGTTGCTCATCTTTTAGAGCAGAGTGGAAGTTCTGAGTTCAGGTTCATTTAACCTCTTGAGGACCACAGTATTAAACACCCCTAAAGACCAGGCCATTTTTTGTAAAATAGGCCACTGCAGTTTTAAGGCCAAGCTGCAACGCCGCACAACAGAGCACACAAGTGATATCCACCCCCCCCCCCCCCCCCCTTCTCCCCACCAACAGAGCTTTCTGCTGGTGGGGTCTAATCGCTCCCCCAGTGTTTATCAATTTTATAAATATTTATGTGTTTATTTTTCAAATAAATTTGTCTTTTTTTTCTCCCCAGCCCACCCTTCATCCCCCTGCCAGCCAATCCCTGTGATCAGCTGTCATAGGCTTCAGCGGTACTGGTGCTGCCGCCACGGCCATCGGCGTGACGCGGTCAGCAATAGGTTAAACATCTTCCCACAAACAATTGTTAAGGTGGCCATTAACAATACAATCCTGGGGAGGTGGATGCATTCCCCGTATCCACCCTGGGCTACAGCCAGACCACAGCGAACTATCGGAGCAGAGTCTACACTGTCTGCTCCTGCTGGCTGCTCGTGGTCTGGCAACAAGTGGGAACACAGGTGGCCACACACACACCATACAATTTTTTAAATATCTGTTCACTTCAAGAATTGCAATCAATTTTTCTGATTGATTTTAACATTTCAAAAATCTGATCAATGTACCACACACCTATGATCAATTTTTCCTCAATTATGATCAAAATGATTGAAAATTAAACAATTGCTTAAGTTTGTATATCAAGAAATTGTCAATCTACCACACCAATTAATTTTCATATAAATTGATCAGAAAAATCCAATACTCCTGATCTTTTATTGAGTAAAACCGGGAAATTCAATCAGATTTATCGGACGTATGAATGAAAAAAAAAAAAACTTGATTTTTCTGTACAATCGATCGATTGGTGTAAAATTGGATCTTTTAATTGTATGGCGTGCGGCCACCTTTAGGCCTTGGACCCACTAGAAAGCACAATCGCTAGCGATTTGTGATAGCACTTTGCAAGCGATTTTGGGAGAGATTTCCCTGCTTTATACAATTCATTAGAATGGAAACGGCCCTAAAATGCTTCATGTCCTGCGATTGCGATTTCCTTAATCGCAATCACGCTAGTGGAATCTGCCTCATCCATTTACATTGGCTGAACATTTAGAGATATCGCCAGCGATTTAAAGCGCTTCCTAAACACTAAAAGAAAAAAAACCCCGCTCTATTGGCTTCCAGGCCTCACACTAGATTCAACCAAACTTTTGTGGGAAAATAAAGATGGTTTAAAAAAGTATATTACGTGGAGATGTTATTCAGTTAACAGGGTCTCAAATACTGGCAACACTGATGACTGCACGCAAGAAGAAGAAAAAAAAAACCGCAGAAGTTACCGTACAAGCTGGTCCTAGGGGTATTTAGTCTTCATGGATTCTGTGAATTCCATATGTTATCACATTCCCTAGATGAGCTATGTCACAAGTATGTACATGTATCACGGAGCCAGACTTCAACCATTCTCGAGAGATTTCTTGGTTGATGAGATCTGCAACTGCTTACAGACATGAGATCAGATCTGCAAAATCCTCAAATAGTATAATAAACAATTTATCATGGGTTGCAATTTTCAGATGGGTGTAAAAACGCATACACACTGACTACATATTTCAGGGCTTGATCCCCTTCGGCGACATTGCTGGGCTGCACATGCATGTCAGCTGTGTAGCGGACAACGCGTTGTGTAGCTATGCGGTGGGATGACAGAGGCATGATGAGCGGTGCATGAGTGACGTCAGGTGGTGGGTGGGGAGCAGCGTGAACGATGGGATTGGCGGGTGGATTAGCGTCCCTGGGGTTGGGTGGATCCATCCGACAGATCGCTCGCAGGTTGGGCGTCGGGGGTCATCGGGGAGTACATTTGAAATCGGCGCCGGTAGACTTGGGCGCAGAATACAGCGGTATATAGCTGATCCTGCTTCCGGGCCGTGTTAATTACTATTCCCTCTCCAGGCCGCCATGGATAGTGGGGGAATGAAATAATTTGGCTTCCAGTGATTGCTGGAGGCCGAATTATTGTGATTTTTAAGCAACTTCAGCTCCATCTTCTGACGCCGCCGACGTTACTCACTGAGCGCCGCTATAGACTGATTCCCATTATAGTCTATGCCGGCGCTGGCTGCGCCCAAATCTAGCAGCGCTGAATAGCACTGCTCCGGTCATCGGGTGCCATTCGCACGCCTGATTGTCAAGAAAGGGGCTGGAGAGGAAATTAAAAAAAAATAACGAAACGTGAACCACAACTTGATTAACACCGTGTGGCGGTTTGTGTTTCGTATTACGAAAAATGCACGCAAACTTCAGCAAGTGTGAAGACTGGCTAAACCATTGCAACAGTGTACAACTTGGTGTTGAAGATACCCAGCATGCTCTCTCTCACGCTGGTTGATATGTTTACCCAAAGCAGGAAGTGAAATTTAAAGCGACAGTCTCACGCTTATAGTTTCAACCTGCTTACAGGAATCCGTTATTCTACATCATTGTCAAATGTGGGTATGCGGGCTCTGCATACGCTGCAATTAGATGTAATCACTCCCACATCAGTTACAGCTGACAGCCATACAAGACAGCTTTCCTAATAAGACATATGGGGCTTGATTTACAAAGCAGTGCTAACCTACTTAGCACGTCTAAAGTCTTTAGGCGCGCTAACCAGGGTGCTAAGTAGGTTAGCACTGGTTTTCTCAATCAGATCGCGCGCTAAGTTCCATGCGCGCAAAGTCCTATGCGTGCACTAAGTCCCATAGGCTTTAATGGGCACTTCGCGCGGAGCGCCCTGCGCGCGTAAAGTTTTACGTGCATAAAGTTTAACTCGTTTAGACGTGCTAAGGCGTGCTAACAGTTAGCACCGCTTTGTGAATCAAGCCCATGGAGTGGTCCAGAAGAGATAGGGGAAAGCAATAGAGTAATTATTCACAAGTGCTGCCACTGCGCATTCAGTGACTACTAATAGTCTTCTGGCTGCAGAGGGATCGAAGGCTAAGTTATTATTGATATATAAAGCGCCAACATATTCTGTTGTGCTGTACAAAGTAAGACACAAATATGGGGTACAAAATAATACAGACAATGGTGTACACCAAAATGCAAAATACAGAATTGGTATTAAGTACAGAATTGCAAGAGGAGACATCAAGAGCCAAATATAGTGTAGTATGTACTGGTAGTTGATATAAAGTATGATAGAGTAATAAGCTATACTCACAAAACAGGGTTACCTCAAAGGCAACCACTGTATAGGCAGGTGGGGAGATTAGACTTGACCCCACTCAGGATAAAGAAGTCGCTCTCCATAGATGAGGGGAAAAAGGGGGTAACACCCCTCCACCAGGTGTGGACTTAATATAGCATAGTATGGATACAGAGGTGCCAAAAGGATAAAATAATCTAAAAAGTTTAAAACATGGAGGAGGCAGTGGTGGACTTACCTCCTCCAAGCAGACACAAATTGCCAATGTGTTTGTCAAATACAAGTCTATTTACATACTCCGGGGGACAATGCAATAAGTTTCACAGGTTTGATCCTGCTTCATCAGGCAATAACGGAGCAATAGCATATGTGGTCAGTAGAAGAGCCTGGCACCAGAGGTGCCTATTGCTCCGTTATTGCCTGATGAAGCTGGATCAAACCTGTGAAACGTGTTGCATTGTCCTCCGGAGTATGTGAATAAACTTGTTGTATTTGACAAACACATTGGCAACTTTTGTGTATGCTTGGAGAAGGCAAGTCCACCACTGCCTGCTAATGTTTTAAACGTTTTAGATTCTTTTATTCTTTTGCCGCCTCTGTATGCATACTACGCTTAAATACATAATTGGTAATAACAGTGACAGAATTAATATGAATAAATGTGGGGCAAAATCCAAGACACAAAAGGGTAAGAGTCCTGCCCTTGCGAGCTTACAATCTAAAGGAATAGGAGGGAAACAGGTGAGGTAGTATAGAACATTCATACCTAGAGGCAGTGTGTTTTAGGTTATCGGTTAGGAAGTACAACTTGGACAGAGGTCAACAGGTTAACTGGCCTAAGGCAGAGCGTATGCTTGACAGAAAAGCCGTAATTTCCCACAATGCAACAAGGTTCACAGACAGCAAAATGTCAGGACCATGGTAATGATATCACACTGTGGGAGGGGTTTCACCACAATATCAGCCACACAGACCCCCTGATGATCTATTTGAGAAAAGGTAAAGATTTCTCGCAGGAAAGGGGGTATCAGCTACTGATTTGAATGAAGTTGAATGTTTGGCTTACGTTCCTCTTTAAGTTATTTTGCTGTTTGGGTTTACAGAAAATAAATAAGCAACAAAAGGGGGAGCAAAACCCACTAATGACATCTTCCATAATTGTTTCACTCCAGGTTTCCTTAAGAAAGCAGGACTTTATTGCGGTCTTCAAGGGGACCTGAACTCAGAACTTCCTCTCTGGTCTAAAAGATACACAACAACATAACCTTTAGGGCCCGTTTCCACTGCAGCGGAAACCGCTCCGAATCCGCAGAGTTTACCCGCACACAAATTGCACGGAGAAACTCTGCCACAGGGGATAATGGTGCCGCCGGCCGAATCTCTAGTGCCCGCAGAATTCGCTCAGGAGGCTGCGAATCCCATAGCCGTGCATGGCACAGCTCATGGGATTCGCCTGCGATCCCGCACACCCGGAAGTGCCGCCGCGCGTCTCACTGACACGTGCGGCACAAGTGGAAGCGGGCGCTTAAAGAAAAACCATTTTTGTTACAGCTGATACAAATCCTGAAATAAATCTGCACGGTTTCTTATTCCTGGTTCATGGAAGCAGGCATTAACAGCCTGTGCTTCCAAATTAGCCTCTCTGCTGTGGTAGTCAGCTGACACAGTTGGGGGCTCAATTACAACTTGCGCATATTCACAGACGAAGGGGAATTAGACAGGCTAAACTATCTAAATACATACAGGGTGCATTTCACTGTGTTTTCCTTCTGTCCCATGCAAGAGTTCAGGTCCACTTTAAACAGAGAACAAGTTTTAGAACAACATTTTTCAGAGAAAAGTTCTAACAATTGTTAAATCAGTTTCCATCTCTGGGAATAGGAAGACGGAACCCGGTGGATATATTTTAGCCTCGATGCTTAATTATAACTCATGAGAACATAACACGCCTAATCTGGCTTTCTGGATCAATAATGCATCTTCCTCCAGGAATAAATAGGTTAGATTTAAAACCAGTGGAAAAGAAACAAAGCCAGCCTGACGTCACTCCGGTTATTTTAAGGGCTCGGAGAGGACGGGCAGTTTTAATCTAAAAATATCAAGAGGTTATTTATAAAGCATTAAAAGTTCAGATAGCATATCACAATCAAGCTGCCACTTTCATTAAAAGCATCAGACCAGCCAAAATTGACATTTCGGTGATGGATTGCAAGGCAGACTGAACCGCCGCTTTGTTCTGCATCTCAGGAACTACTAGAGTGGTCAGACCTATCAGGGTTTCTAAAGCTGGCCATACATTACTCGATACACGGCCGCATAGACCCACTGGATGGATCCCACTCTGATCCAATCTGATCAGAGAAGGATCTGGGAGTTCTAATTGATGGAGATTTAAACTTCAGAACTCACATCTCTGCTGTGGTGAAATCATCCTATGTTCACCTATAGAACATTGCAAAAATCAAGCACCTCATCCCCCCCCAGAACATCTGCCAACCTTAGTTCATGCCTTCATTACCTCCCGACTGCAATGCTCTCTACACTGGCCTTCCAAAAAAGGACTTGTACCGCCTACAACTGATACAGAATACTGCTCCCAGACTGCTAACCAATCAACCCCGTCACTGCCACATAACGCCAGTCCTGCACTCCCTTCACTGGCTACCTATAGAATGGAGGGTCCTATTCAAGTTCAGCCTACTGACATTTAAATCACTGAATAATCTGGGCCCTGGATACATGAAAGAAATGTCGCCGCTGCTTAGCAATCCCCGCAATCTCAGATCCACAGGTTGTAATAATCTAGTCATACCCAGAGTCCACTTGAAAACTTTTGGTCCCAGAGCATTGTCATGCTGCTTCTACGTTATGGAACTCCTTACCTCAGCAGATCAGGACAGCTCCATCTATGGACGTCTTTAAATCCAGGGCCATGTAGATTTGAAGTTTTTTTTCTCACTAAATCATAAAAACTATCATTTAAAACTGCATTTTGTGTTCAATTATGTTATCTTTGACTAATAGTTAACGGTTTTTGATGAGCAGAAACATTTAAGTGTGAAAAACATGCAAAAGAATAAGAAATCAGGAAGGTGGCAAATAGTTTTTCCCACCACTGTACTTCGGGAGGGAGAAGCCTCTGGATCCTAATGAGGTTTTCCCCAGTTCTCCTCAGGCAGCCGGATCCAGCGCTGGCTCCCCCATAGCAGTTAGTCAAAATACAAATATTTACAAGAGCTACTGCACACTTGCGGCTCTCCACAAGGGCGGCAGTGGAAATAGAGCCCAGTCAGGTCCGCCATACAGCTCAGGTGCAAGCCATCTGCACAGTAAAACGAACGCGATCGGGCTCAGCTATTTCCAGTGGAGAGCTGCTACTGCGCATGCTGACAAGCGCCAACAAGGAGATTTTCAGAGGGGTCTCATCGCTGGATCCCCTCTACTGAGGAAGAGAAAAGACTCTTTATGATCCAGGGTCTCCCCCTTCCTGAAGTACCCTCCCCCCCCCCCCCCCCTCTAGTGTCTGCAGTCATGACTCGGCACGTGACGTCACATGCCCCAGTGCCTCACGGTACAAGCACTCGCAGGGATGGCAGACACCAGGAGTTGCACCAGCGGAGAGGTGAAAATGTAAAACACAGAGTGCAGAGGGGCACTTCACCCAGGGGGCTGGACACCTGCTGTGGGTCTGTCAGGTGGCACGATATCGAACGCCGTTACCGCCACACATCCTTTTAATATCGATCAGATCCATCAGGCAGCCATGTTGCGGCACAGATTCTCTTCGGATTCGATAAAATTATCAAATCAGAAGGCTGACAGGCTGCAATATTGGCTGAAGTATGGGCACCCTTACTCTCTTCCTCACTGCACAAAAACGGTTTTATTGACTGCCGTCTGTCACTCCTGGAGACGTTTCCTCACTTCCTGCCTGAGTGAAAGTATTTCTCAGATGGGGACACAGAACAGCAATGAAACCCATACGTCACTGTCACCAACCTGTCCAGGTCTGGCAGCCGGTATAGACAAGTGTCCGTGTGCGGGTTTACATACCTAAACGTGGCCCACACATGGGTCAGAAACAGGTGTGCACACGGTCATTCACCACATAACGTACATTTATGCTTAACATCTTATGTCTAAGCTAGAACTTCCGAGCCAATGGAAGAAGCGTAAGGAGATGGAACCCAGCATAGAGTGCATAAGATTTAAAGAGGAGCTGTCAGCCATACTATCTCAGGAAAAACAAAAATATATAAGTAGATAAATACTTGCTCTACTTACATAACATATGAATCACTGTCCACGTTATGATTCCTGTGAATTTTATAAAGGAAAAGTAGCGAATCCTATTTTAGACAGTTTCCATATTTACCGTGGCTACTTTGAAGCCAGTCGCTATGTAATATCCGCCCTTAGTCTCCTTTGCCTGATTTGCCCACCCTTCACTATAGAAAGTGCACTGTTTCAGCCTGAGAAATTTTGGCCAGAGAGGAACAGACGGAGGGGAAAACAGGAGGGAAAGAGGCTTCAGCCAATCAGGCTGCATTAGTGAAGTCTGAGGGGAAGAAGAGAAGCAAAATAAGACAACCCAGCATGCCCTGCAACTTCTCTTGTGTACCAACTTTTCTGTGTACCAAATAAGAGTCATGTAAACTGGGGAATGATAGTTTATCAACAAGAAAAGTAATAGTGATTTTAACTTTTGGATTGCCCGATTAGCATCCTTATCACTCGTTTACCAGATAAAAATAATTGATTTTTGATTTTATGCCCGACAGTTACTCTTTAAGGAGGTGACTAGGCAGGTTAACCCCCGCTTACCTTACTCTTAGCTCCTGCACACTACAGGACGTCCTCGCTCATCCTTACCACCTAGTCCACTACTGACCCTGCGTCTGAGCTCCCTAAAAGTAACTGGCACAGCATGTTGAGGGCTTGTTTCCACTGTTGCGACGCGATTTCGGCCGCATTCCGACGCTTGTAAAAACGCATGCGGATGCGTTTCCACATGCGTTTTTACCCGCGATTTCGCCTGCGAAATTAACCATGACACTGCCAGGGCTAAATAAAATTGAAAAAGGTGCGAAATCGCACGCGAAATCGCGGGTAAAACGCATGTAACAAACGCATGCGTTTTTACTATTAAATACATTAGCGGCGATTCGCACGGATTCCCGACGCAGGCGAAATCGTTGGCTCTTTTGTGCGTTTTTTTCACGCTGAAAAAAACGCACCTCAACAACGCTACAGTGGAAACAGGCCCATCCACTTGTATTACATGTGCGGATCTGCATGCGTTGGACGCATGCAGATTAGCGATAGTGGAAACGAGCCCTCACAGGCCCTCTTGAAGCAATAAAGGTCCCTGATCTGCTTCCAGGTCTTCTTCCAAGACGAGCTACAGGGGAGGCCATTGATGGTTTGTGTATTGCCTATCTGGGCATTTATAGGCTGATTTTATCCGGTCTTCACACTATCCAATAAACTAAAAATACTGGTAGAGTTGGGCTTTATATCTAGCTAGCTGAATTCAAAGTTTTGTTTTGGTTATAATAACAGCACTCAACATTTTAAAATACATCTATAAACAAGAGATTATAAGTATCGTAGGTATAGTGATCATCACTAAAGTCACTAGAACGTCACTAAAGACACCGTTACGTCTGGAAATAAGCAGTTATTTGCTTGTTACTGAACAGGTCAATAGACTGTTTCACTTTGTTCAGAAGCTTATCAGCCACATGCTACTCCACCACACAGCTTCCTGACTGCCTGCAGTTGATAAGCAAATGTAGTAGAATTTTTTTATTGCATGACTCAGCTGACAGCAACATGTCAGGGCTGAGGCTATACCAGTCTTCGCTACCCTGCAGGCAAGCAATGTGCTCTGTTGGTATGCTAGGGTTGGCGGCGAACAATGAGGGGCTAACATGCTGACATCACACCCACGTGACATGTTTCGCCCCTATCACAGGGCTTCTTCAGACTGGGCTGTCCTAAAAAGACCTTCCCACCCTTTATACCAGGTCTGTTACAGCAGCCGACCCCGGGAAGGTCGGCAGCTTCTGCGCCCCGCTCACCAACACATAGCCAGGAACGTTCTCAGATCACAGTTTGGCACCATGACGATAGGCTGTCTCACTGAAGGACAGAGAGAGAATTGCAACGCTGGATACCAGGAAGCTGAGTAAGTGCAGGGCTGACGCTGATCTCACTGTGGTCAAAATTTTCCTGGTTTTAGGGTCTATAAATGTGTGGGAAAAAAAAATTGCACCAGGGGGCTGATGCTGGCGTTCTGGCGGCATGATTTTAGTGTCTGAAACCTTGTAAAAGTACCCTAAAATACGGAAATGGGCTGGGGGGGGGGGGGGGGTAGCTTAACCTCTGCCAAGGAGGTTAAATTGCCACTTGACTATGGCAATGTGAAAAATGCTGAAAGGTCTTCAAGAATGGCAAGATGTTGGTCATCTGCCCGAGCCTTTTTTTTACAAATAAGCCCCAAAGGCTTTCAGCAGACTACCTAATAAAACAGTGTGACTAATGCTTGCTCAGTTCACAACACAAGAGGCCTCCTATGAAAGCTTGTTCTTCCTTCCCTTTAACAAGCGCAGACATCAATGCGTCTCGTCATGCACAGCACCTGAGTTGTCATGAGGCTATTTCCTAGCGGCTGGCTATCTGTTGTCTCACTTCCCAATCTGCAGACACACCAACGAGAAAACAAGAGTTATAGCCGGGTTTAAATTAGAAGAAGATGTCGCCGGCTATTTATAGAGGGGGAGAAATGCTCAGCTTGCCTGTTACTGCAGTAGTAGAATGAAGGGTGACAGCACTGAAACTGGCAAGAGGCTCCAGGGTCAAGAGAAAGCCATAACACTGGCTATTAAAGGTGCCCAGACATCTGGCGATGCACGGGCAGATCTACCAAGACACGGGCCTGAGCCCACTAACAGTTGTGTCCACTTCTGTCCACTTTTCAGCATCTGTTACATTGATTTGTAACTCAAAAGCGGACACAACTGCGTCAGTGGGGTCAGGCTCTTAAAGAGAAACTCCGACCAAGAATTGAACTTTATCCCAATCAGTAGCTGACACCCCCTTTTACATCAGAAATCTATTCCTTTTCACAAACAGACCATCAGGGGGCGCTGTATGAGTGATATTGTGGTGAAACCCCTCCCACAAGAAACTCTTGAGTACGTACTCCTGGCAGTTTCCGGTCTGTGAACCTTGCTGCATTGTGGGAAATAGCTGTTTACAGCTGTTTCCAACTGCCAAAAAACCATGCAGCAGCTACTTCCACTAACATCACCTGCCAGCAGTAAAAATGCCACCATGTAATAAATGTCAGAATGTAAATCAGGGATTTAAAAGATTTTACAATGGGCAAACACTGACTAAATCATTTATACATAATTGTAAAAATGAAGCACTTTTTTATTACATTATTTTCACTGGAGTTCCGCCACTATTGCAAAAAAAAAAAAAGTAGGCAGTTAAAATCTGACAGAACTGATTTTGGGCCAGTCCATCTCCTCATGGGAGATTCTCAGGGTTTTGTTTTCAACAGCATTTCCTGAACCGCAGTTTTACTGCCAAAATAGCAAGATACCAGCCAGCTTCCCTACTCACTGTCACACTATTTTGTCAGTTAGACTTTGCAACTGCTGGTCAGGAAATGATGTTGAAAACAAAGAAAACCCTGAGAATTCCCCATAGACTGGCCCAAAATGTGTCGGTTCTGTTTTAACTGCCTACTTTTTTCGTGGTAGTGGTCCTTTAAGGTGCCTATTAACAGTACTAATATTTTATCAGATGCGATCTTTTGACGCAATTCTTATAATCAAATTTTACATAAAACTGTGCAGTGTATGGTGAAAATCAATGTAAAACGATTCTTTGGTCGACTGGAACAGAAACTACAATCTAACCGAGAGTTGGATTTTGTGATCGTATCTGCGGACAGAAAATGCCCCGATTGACCCGTTTATGGGAACAATCGATAATTACCTTCTAATTACTTACGATCATAAAAAAGCGCATCAAAAGATAGCATCTGATGAGAAAACTGTAGAGTTAATGGGCACTTTAAAAGAGAGAGATCTGTCTCTTGGTAGATCTGCCCATACATCGCTAGATGTCTTGTTCATTTTTGAATGACCGCCATTCATTCATGCCCTGATCCCCGGACAGGCAACGTAAGAGGTGTGTACGCACCTTGAAGATAGCGCGCCATTGAATGAACTTGTGATCAACTGTATGAAGCATGTCATCAGATTATATGTTACAGACAAACCCTTCATCCAGTTTTGGCCCATAACATGTAATGTGTTGCTAACACACTTCAGTTGATGGAGAGTTCAGCCAGTGGCGTGCCTCCTCCTTTAAAAGTAAGTTATGTGGTAACTGGCAGGAGTGGTGTACCTGCCTGAAGGGATTGGCACCAGCTGAAGGCTCCAAAACTGGATTGAATGATTAAGGGCAACGCTGATCCGCAATAACCTTGGGTGGGAGGGAGTATCAGTTAGGATTAGGAGCTACATATGAAGAGATAATGTAGGGGTTAGGGTGGGTAACACTTAATCAGGTTTAGGTGGCTAGCGTTGGGTGTTAGGAAAGAGCAAGGTGGGGTGAGGATAGGGCCAGGCATTAGGAATGCTTCTGTGAGGTGGGAAGAATATGGTTAGGAATGGATTAACATGACGTGAGTAAGATTTAGTGTTAAGGTACCCATACACTACATCTATTTCCCGTCGAAATACAGCAGATTAGATCACTGTGATCCAATCTGCTGTGAAATGGTTGACGCAGATTTTGACTGATCGACTGAATCAATAGATTTCAGAAGAAAATCAGTCGATCTGTCCGGGCGGAAAATATTGCTCGACTGCCGGCAGGTCGGGAGTGCATAGCTAGCGGCGTTCAATACTGCGACGAGCGACTCAGCAGTAATAGCACCTGTCCGCCGGTGTGAATCCCCAGGACATCTGCAGAGTGTTTATATGTTCTTCCCACGTCAGAGGGTTTCCTTCAGGAACCCCAGTTTCCTCCCGGGTCCCAAAAAAACATACAGATCAGTTAATTGGCTTCTCCCTAAATTAAATCGTATCCAACCCGCCTGCGCTGTAACTTTCCCTCCTTTTCCCCTGATCGCTGCTTCCTGCGTCGCATCTCCATGGCAACAGGGCATCACATGACATGAAGTCGAGACGCTGGCAGCCATCGTGTAATACGCCGGTATGTCCTGAAGTCATGTGACGCCCTGTTGCCATGGAGACGCGACACAGGTAGTGGCGATCAGGTGCGTTTTAAGCCTGAAAAGGGGGGGGGGTAAGAATTTTAGGAATGCGGCCCGTGGCCTGCAGCCACGGCCGCTCAAAGTCTGCCCAGCCCTGCCCTTGACTATGGACATAGCAAACCTGTAGAGGGTGGATGCTGGTGCAGGATTCCTAGGCAATAGTGCAGCCACAATCCTATGGAGGGATCCGCACACAGACTTGCTGGAACTTTATATAACTTTTATAATCCTATCACACACACGTAATACATCTGACCATGTAACCGACGATTGTTTCGGGGCCAATATGTTCCCCTTTGTCAGGGCATGAGACAAACGTGCACCAAAACTGTGCAACCTGTACAATATATAGGCTCAACAACGATACCCATAAACCACCTATAGTGTCAGACGCTTTTCTGACTCTTGAGGGTAGACATGACAGTTAAATGATGTGTGCCATTACCAAGAACTTTAAAAGGACCACTATCGCGGGAAAAGTAGGCAGTTAAAATCTGACAGAACCGACAGGTTTTGGGCCAGTCCATCTCCTCATGGGGGACTCCTCAGGATTTTTTTCCTGAACAGCAGTTTAACTGCCAGATATCAGCCAGCCTCCCTACTCACTTGAAAACCCTGAGAATACCCCATGAGGAGATGGACTGGCCCAAAACCTGTCAGTTCGGTCAGATTTTAACTGCCAACTTTTTTGACGATAGTGGTCCTTTAACTGCCTACTTGTTTCGCAATAGTAGTCCTTTAAAGTGACAGCACTAACAGTTTTCCGATTGTTTACTTTTTCCTGCCTGTTACAGGCGGAGCTTGCTGCTAAAGTGGTTTATGGGTTTCATTGATGAGGTTATATATTTTACAGTTTGGTGTACCTTTGTCTGCCCCATGCCTTGACAAAGGGGACATATTGGCCCTGAAACCATCATCTGTTACACGGTCAATTTTATTACGCGTGTGTAATGGGACAAAAAAAAAAATTATATGAAGTTCCATCAAGTTTGTGTGCGGATCCCTCCTTTGGATTGTACAATGGACATGTGATTATTGTAGGGATTAGATTGTGAGCTCCTCTAATGCTGGGAATACACGTTTCGTTTTTGCCTTCGTTTAAACCTTCGATTCGATTGTGCCTTTTGTCCTTTTCGATCCCGAAATAATCGACCGTACGGTTAATATCACCACCCACGGTTTCGGGTTTTTTTTCGATTCTGATGGTTTCGTTTTTCCAATGATTGAAGGCTGCAAAGAAACGAAACGTAGTACAGGGACGGACGGCATAAACGAATATATAATCGATCTGAACAGCCATCAAGCCTACCAATGGCTCGATTAGATGGATAAAGAGAGATAATATCAAACATGTTCGATCACTAGTCGTTCGTTTTTGGGGTCTATTAATCAAAACTATAATGAGATTATGACTATTTTCACATACGTTTTCAACACTCGATTCGTTTACCGAACGAATTGAAGGCTAAAACGAAGGCAAAAACGAAACGTGTATTCCCAGCATAAGGGCTGTCTCCCACTGTGGGCGATTTCACGGTGATTGCCTCTCGGCAGATCGATGGGGCAGTGTCTCCTTATGGCAGCATTCACACTGTAACGTCTGCAATCCCAGTGAAAAAAATCGTGGCGCAGTTGCGATTCTGCATCAATTTTTGGTGTGAACATTTCGCGACAAAAGTATTACAGCTCTACAGAAAATGCTATATAGGTAGGCCCCAGTTAAAGAACGAGATAGGGACTGTAGATTTGTTCTTAACTTGAATCTGTTCTTAAGTCGGGACATTTGAAACCGCTTCTTCAAACTTCCCCCACAGAAATGACATAATTGCAACGGGATTAAGCCATTCATATTGGCGTGTCGTTCGTAAGTCGGGCGTCTGTAAACCAGGGACTACCTGTATATCGTATTTTTCGGACTATGGGATGCTCATGACCATAAGATGCACCTAGGTTTAGAGGAAAAGAAACCAGGGGAGAAAAATTATACTTAACCTGGTGCATCCATGGTGAAGGGGTATCTTGTGAATTATGCCCCCTTTGTATCTTGTGTCTCCCCGTGTCGTTTTCCATATCCCAGCCACTATTTGGTTACCCTGATGGTGACCTGCTGGTATGCTACAACAGGCCTACAAATGGCTAATGCCTCTATAATGCAGCAGAGTCTCACTTTCAATCACTGGTTTAGTAGAAGTGCACCAACTTTATATTCAGCTCTCAGTCAGAATGTACGATCTGTAGGCCCAGCCTCAACTCCCCTAAAATCTGGACGCAGTTCAATGGAAAGAACTATTAGTCAGCTTAAAACATGTTTTTCTGCTGCAATTTTCTTGAAGCCGAATCAGAAACGAGTCACGCTTTGGCACAATAAACCAATGCGCAGCTGCTCATTTACATAAATCGGGCCAAGAAAATACTGACAGGAGGGCTGCGGCAGCGCGATGTGATGCACCAGGAGCGCGGCCAAGCGAGGGAAGCACAAACTAGCGGCATTACAGCTCCCAACTTTATCAAGCCCAGCAGAGGAATCCTATTAAAGCAAACTTAACACCACATTTGGCATCAGAAGAAAGGCATGACGGAAAGAAAATGCATATTTGGGTTGCTGTTAGTGGAGAAGGCATGTCAACACAATGAATACATTCAGAGATATATAGACACATAAAACAGAACGGGGGTGAAAATAATGGGAGTTCAGCTCCTAAGCATCAAATTAAAGTGCCAATGAGGGGTCCAGATATGTAGGCTTTTAAAGAGAAAACTCCCAATAATTTGCATAGCAAATCGTACCCCAATCCTCTCCGAGATGCCTTTGTACTGCTTATTTGTTACTTTAATACATTCTAGATGTACTGTTTAAAGGGAACCATAAAGCTAATGGGAGTCTTTTTTTTTTTTTTTTTTTTTTTTAAAGAAAAGATACTTACCTAATGACCCTTCCCTCTCCTCTCCTGGTGCCCTCGGTGCCACGCTGGCTCCTCCATTTGAATCTCCGGCCACAGGGCGCTTTGGAAGTCTGCGGGAACAGAACCCTCCTAAAAACAGGCGGTTCCATACTGCGCATGAGAGGGCACCCACACTGTATGGAGCAGCCCAAAGACACACACTCGGGCTCCCAAAAACTTCCAAAGCTTCCCTTCGGCAGTGGAGAGAGCAGTATTTGACAAATTTGGACACAACTTCTCTCAGTCGTTTGTCAAGTCAATCCAACAGTTCGATTGACTTGAGCTGCGTCTTATCAGTCGTTGGACGCCTCTCATCAGTGATTGTCATTTGCACAGCTTTTACTTGACAAAATCGTCCAACTTCTTCAAGCTATTTGATAATCGTGCATTTAAAAGAGACTTTTGTTGAGAGTGTATGAGCCTTCACACTCCTCTGCCAGTAACAAAACCTACTCCACCATCCGACCTGCTCCATTGACTCGCATATACGCTGAGGGGGTAACTTTTTAGCACATTTTTTGTGCTGAAAAATTAGGCTTATAGGCGAGCATATAAGGTAACTGTTTTCTTTGGGTTTACATTAAAGCAGACCTTCAGGAATTGTAAAGAAGGTTTTCAGCTTTACTAATCCAAACATACCCAAGCAGTGTGCAGGCTGAGAACAATGCTCTCCTACATCGGCTGTCAGTTACAGATCCAGAGTGCTGGATCTCAGGGTAATGACCTCAGGGGACATCTATACACACACTAGATTCTAAGCCGAGGTGACTCTGAAAAATTCCCCTCAGGAGAGTTCCATCTGGCACACGTTCGAGACCTATGGTTTTAAAGGACACCTTAATAGAGAGGGATATGGAGGCTGCCATATTAATTTTTTTTAAAACAATCCCAGTTGCCTGGCAATCCTTTTCCTTTAAAACGTTTAATGTGCTTACACACCTTTGACGGATGTCACCTGTCAAGAATCAGGACTCTATCCCCTTGGGCGACAACGCTGGGCCAGGCTGCACACCTGTGCGGCAGCGGTGTAGCAGATGATGCGCTGTGTTGCTATGCTGGATGGGCGGGGTAACAAGCAGCAGGCGGGGGAGTGGCGCAAACAATGGGATTGGCATTGCTGGGGGGCGAGTAGATCAGAGCGGATCGCTTGTGGGTCACTGACTGTAGTTCATATGCCTGGTCAGGCGTGTGTAAAGGCCTTAAGCCACAGACCCTGACCAGGCATGCAGAGAAGAGGTTTCTGACAAAAATCTGACAAGATTAGCTGCATGTTTGTATTTTTATTATAATTATTATTTGGTATTTATATAGTGCTGACATCTTCCACAATGCTTTACAGAGTCTATATAGTCTTGTCACTAACTGTCCCTAATGGTGGGCATACACTTAATTTTTTTCCGCTAGCTTCTCATCGATTTTGCTGCTCAATTCTCTTATCTTCCGCTCATTTTTTTAATCTTTTTCCATTCACTTCTATCAGGAATCAAGCGGCAAAACGATCGAAAGGGAGATCGGACATGTCGGAAATTATCTATCTAACCACCTCAAAAACGAACCGTGTATTCCCAGCATTAGAGGAGTTCATAATCTAATTCCTACCATAGTCATTGTCAATTATAGTCTAGGGACAATTTAGAGGGAAGCCAACTTATCTTTGTTTTTTGGGATGTGGGAGGAAACTGGAGAGCCTGGAGGAAACCCATGCAGGAAACCCACGCAGACACAGGGAGGACATACCAACTCCATGCAGATATTGGCCTGGCTGTGATTCAAACTGGGGACCCAGCACTGCAAGGCGAGAGCGCTAACCACTACACCATCGTGCTTCCCCTGGTGGTTTATAGGCTCAATATAAACTTTTCAGACACCCCAGGACAGCTGAGCTTGACTAGGAACTCGTTTGGCCACTGGATTCAACAATTCACGTCGGAAAGAGAATCTCAGATGGGCAGCAAACATTATTCTGAGCTGGGAGGATTTAAAATTAGACGTGCCGGATTCCTTCAGGGTGTTGACCATGTGTTTGTTTGTTTGTGCGCGTTGCTCCCGCCACGCTGCTAGAATCATTTTAAGGGAGCCGTTCCACTGTGTGGAAACAAATGCAGCGGTTCACCTATTGCCAAAAGGGGAGGGGCGTAGACATGGGGGTTTCATTTGTTCTAAGAAACTATACAAGTTTCACAATTTTAGTTTTAGGTTTTGTTTTTCCGCTACAAGCACATGGCATCTTGGAAACCATTACTTTTTTGGGTTCTGGTTTCAGGTTTGACTGGTTATTTAGGACAAAAAGGTTCTCCATCACTGATGCAGCCAACAATTCTTAAATGTTAGAAGAGTCAAGTCCTCTGGGTTAGGCTAGAGGTGACTATACACACACAATTATTGTTGCCATCTCGGATCAGAACTCGATCCCTGGGTGACAGTTTAGGGCAGAGTTCAGTATAGATGGGTCATTACCAATGCTTTCTGTTGCTACGGAGAGGGGTGGAGCAAGGATGGCGCAGCACACAGCAACGCAACATAAAGTGGGAGAAGTAAATGAGTAGAGTGCTGCAGCCGCTTAAGAGCACACTCAGTAAGGTCACTATTAAGTGATAGCTTAATCACTTAAGGACCACGGGCTTAAACCCCCCTATGACCAGGCCATCTTTTTTATTTTTTTTACAAAATAGGCCACTGCAGCTTTAAGGCCTCGCTGCAGGGCCGCCCAACTCAGCACACAAGTGATTCGCCCCCTTTTCAATCACTGTGCCTGGTGAAGATAAACATCTAGCGTCAGGCGCCTGATGCTACACTTTTATCTTCACCTGGCACAGGGATTAGCCTGATGAAGTTAGTTGGATCTTACGAAACGTGTTGCCTTGTGCTCAATAAATTATCTTTCTTACTGTACCGTAAGTGTATTCTTGTACGAGGTAAGCTACCTCAAGCTGTTTTTATATTTAAGCTTTTTTATACTCCTGGGCGTCTCTCCATGTGTTGTCACAATCACGCCCCTCCCTGAGGGGAGTCCTTCCTGGGCCCCTTGGTTCCAGGTTCTTTTATGCAGAGTGCGACCTGTACCTGGTTGGAGGTGGTTATCCTCCTCAGGCGCAGTTGATGGTTGCTAATCTTGCAACCCATTTTTGTGAATACTGATCTGTTTTTCTCATATACCTCCATAACCTCTGAACATACTGCACCACCCGGGCTCCCGGTGTCGGTTTTTTCCTAGTGTTTTCCCTACCTATCATTGCTTGGAAAAAACAGGAGGTCTTCCTCAAGAGGAACTGAAGTAAGTGTATGATCAAGTGTATGATCAGGACTACTTCATGATTAAATACATTTTTATTGAAAACAGACCTGGATACTGAAAAGCAGCCAGTACTACCAACAAAAGCTTGAACCTCCTTGTCATTAGTTTTGAGTCCCTTTAGCATATAGCACTTAGGCATAAAGCTCTCACTGTCCCCTGCAGCTGTCGCGCCTCACACTTGGCACAGACCGCTGCCAACCTGTGACATATCTAATGAACGCCACATTGTTCCATAGGCTACCGAGCGCAAGCACCACGCGGCATGTTTATCAGAATTTCCTGAGCGAGACGAGCAGCCGAGCCGTCTCTTCCCTTATCTCCAGCGAGGCTCTGACTTCCACAAACAATGGGCCTTAATCTGAACAAAAATAAATCACCCAAATTAAATACAGTCAGCAGGAAAGAAGAGGATATCTCCCGATGCAGAAAAACATCAGCTCACAAAAAAGTCAAACCATTATTAAAGTGGACCTGAACTCTTGCACAGGACAGAAGGAAAACAGAGAGAAATCCACCCTATATGTATTTAGAGAGAGTTTAGTGCATCTAATTCCCCTCATCTGTGTCTATTCACAAGTTGGGCAGTACGGTGGCATAGTGGTTAGTGCATGAAGCAATGGGTCCCTGGTTTGAATACAAGCCAGGGCACTATCCGCACAGAGTTTATGTTTTCCCCGTGTCTGCGTGGGTTACCTCCGGGCACTCCAGTTTCCTCCCACATCCCAAAACATACAGATACTTTAATTGGCTTCCCCCTAAATTGGTAAATTGGGGCTATACTACTATACATACACTACACTATACATACATAGACACATGACTATGGTAGGAATTAGATTGTGAGCCCCTCTGAGGGACCGTTTAAGCGGATCTCCAGCCCATTACTCACAATGCAGCAGCCTTCCTGTAAAAATAAGTTAGTTATCTGCGATGCTTCGACCATAGAAGCCGTCCCCGAATCACCCGACTTACGGCATGTGGCCCCGCCTCCCTTGACGAAAAACGTTTACTGCAGTTAACATCTTAGTGTTTTTGTTCGGGGAGGCGGAGCCACACGCCTGAAGTCAGGCGATTCTGGGTCTTCAAGACGGCTTTGATGGATGAAGCAGCGCTGGTAATTTTCCATCACAGGAAGGCTTCTGAATTATAAGCAACAGGTTGGAGATCCGCTTTAAAGAATATGTCCAATAAAAAAACAAAGAAAACAAGATCTACTTACCTGGGGCTTCCCATGTGTCCCTTGCCGCAGCTTCGGTGTCCCCGGATCCCCCTCCATTGCAGATGCCGACCTCGCCAGGTCTGCATCTACTACGCTTGTGCAAGCGCGCAGCTGTGCCGTTAGCGATCGTGCTTTTGTGGCCGGGAGCATTCTGTGCAATCACAAGTGGCACAGCTGCGCAGTAGATGCAGACCTGGCGAGGTCGGCATCTGCAACGGAGGGGGATCGGGCACAACGGAGCTGCGGCGAGGGACAGATAAGCTGCCAGGGACTAAAGGAAGCTCCAGGTAAGTAGAATTTGTTTTTCCTTGGAAGTATCCTTCAATGACAAGACCGTATCCTCTGTACAGCGCTGCGGAAGAAATCAATGCTATATACCGGTAAGTGTTAAATAAGGAGTGAATTTCTGCTGCCAATTTTCCTGCCTACATTAAGTCCCTGACAAAGTGGTGGTGCGCTGCGATACGCGTGGGTCAAAGGGCACGTGGGAAACACCAGGGGACGTCCGCCTTCATGACGGTAACATACGATAAACTCCGCTATATCCTGCACCTTATTACTTTATGTGAATAGACTCCTGACACTGCTGCGCTTTATACTTCCTATTCTTGTTCCTTTGCTCATTTATTTAGACAAGTGTTGTTCTCCCCGCTTGATATAACCAATTAACTGCTACTTACTACTTATTAGATTGTTATAAAATGATTCATTAATGTTCTGACACATGAATATAACACTGGTATACGATATAAATCATTAATATATTACATTGGAGTGAATTAATTACTGTCCCACCCTATGTTATTATGCATTACAGCAGTGGCGGTGCCTCACTTGTGATTTATTATGCTTTTAATTATTTTGTGCTAGTCTGTTTAGACTTGTACATACACACTTTTTTCAATAAATATACACATTGTGCAGTTTAGGGTCCTTTCACACTGGGGTAGTGCGGTGTATTATCACACTGACGCACTGCATCCGCAGCCTAATGAAAGTCTATGGGGAAGTTCATACTTCCCAAGTTGTGGTACGCTGCGCCGGAGGTGCCCAACTTACCGCTAGCGCAGGCCTACATCTGCATCCGCCTGGAAGTCATATTAGTCTATGGCAATGCAGGGTTCAGGCATCGTAGACGTTGGCATTGCAACATTGCAGCACGTATGCGCGGAAGTGTATTTTTACAATATGCTTCCGTGCACTTCCACATACATGAAGTGCGTGTCACTTACTGCTTGGCCAAATGTGAACAAATCTTAAAGGACACCTGAACTGGGTTAAAGAGGCAGCCATATTTATTTTCTTTTAAATAATACCAGTTGCCCAGCAGTCCTACTGATCTCTTTTGGCTGTATCTGGACCACACACCTGAACCAAGCATGTGGCTAAACCAAACTATAGTCAGAGCACCTGATCTGCATCCTTTTTCGGGATCTATGGCTGAAAGTACTAGAGGCAGCGGATCAGCAGGGGCAGTCAGGCAACTGGTTTTGTTTAAAAGGAAATAAATATGGCAGCCTCCATATGCCTGTCAGTTCAGGTGTCCTTTAAGTCACACCCAGCATCAGCCCTACGCACACAGCTTCCTGTGCTTCAGGCCACAACAACATTTAAAAAGCAACTGAGCATCTGGAATAAAAGGTTTTTAAAATGAACCTCCCCATAAGGGAGATCCATAATGGAGTGTGCAGCTAGGAGGCGAGGGAAGGGGAGGGGGTTGCAGAGGTTAATGTGAGCTTCATTACTTACCTAACATAGGAGGTGCTGCTCCTCTGACCCGTGGTCCATATTAGGAGTAGCCATGTTTCTCCATGGAGAGATCACAGCTGGCAAATTTTCAACATCCCAGCAGGGTTGTGTGTGCTCCTGCCACAATGCATGCTGGGAGATGTAGTCCATGGATGAGAGTACAGAGATGTTCTTGCATCAACAGACTACATCTCCCAACATGCAAACCTCCCTTATGGGAAGGATCATTTTGAAAAAGTTGAAATCCAGGTGCTCAGTTGCCTTTGTTATTCTGAGCTGCAGAAGCCAGGGCTGACACCAGCGGATAACATCTGAACACTCTACTTCCTAGTCTATGGTATGGTGCCTGAGGCTGGGGCCTTATCTGCAGATGGTTGTTCCTTGGCTGGGGATGAGCAGTCTCTGCATCCTCCAGGCCTGTTCCCAGCTGCAGCCTGGAACACTGAATGTCTGTCTGTATTTGGCTGAAATCATTTTATATCCATTACATAATGTGTGCTGTGGAGAGCAGTCATAAAACTCACATGTCCACTGGCAGGGATGCATGGACCTGGATTTATGGATAAAGGGCCTGCTGCCACTATAAACCGCTTTCCATCCTTTTTCCAGTTAGCGAGCTGCACAGGGATATGCTCCACGTCTGTGCAGTGAATTGACGTCCCAAACGCACCCGCAGTGCGAATCTGTACAGCATGCTGCAGATTTCTCCAGAATGTAGCAGAAACCTACGCCATGCTTGACACGACTCAGTGATTCAGGCTGCAGCTATGCAGCAGAACGGAAGCCGCAGCGGATTTGGAAACTGACGTGGCCCCCAGTGGAAAAAGGCCCTAAAGCCTATTCTGTGTCTGTGTATAGGCACTGACTGGGACTTCCTGTCTGTATATATTCAGGACTGGACAGGAGCCAGGTAACTAATCACAGTGACCGCCTTACTTCCTATTGGGTCTCCTGAATATGGTGTGTGTATATAATGCAGACAGACGAGGTATGTATATTCTGCATCTGTATTTGAATTTAGCTTCTTGCAGACATTCTGGGCACGTGTGGACAGATTACAAGCAGCAAAAAAAGTACTGTAAAAACAATGTTAAAGCGGACCTGTACTCAGAACTTTCTGCTTTAAAAGATAAGCAACAGCATAACCTTTAAGGAAAACATTTGTTACAGCTGATACATGTGTTACAGCTGATACGAATCCTGCAATATATTTGCAGTATGTCTACTTCCTGCTTTCATGGAAAAAAAGACAGGGTTAACATCCTGTGTTTACAAATGAGCTGCTCTGCTGAGGCAGAAAGCTGACAGATGAGAGATCAAATTATAGTTGTGACAGGTGAGGGGGAATTAGACAGGCTAAACAATACACACCGCCTTCCGTTGGCCATCTACACCCCCCCCCCCCCCCCCCACACACACACACACACACACACACACTATGCAAGACTGGAAGGCCAGGGTTACTAGGATGTTAACATATATACGTCTTGTTTATAAAGGTAGGGCTTGCCCACTTAAATTCTCTCAAGTGTGGGAGAGATGGCTAGACAGCCCATATATATGATCTGAACCTGGTTTATACAACAACACCATATATTGTATGATGTTCTTTATTGATCTCTTGTACGTTATTTTGATGTCCCCTCGCCAGTATTTATATATATGCATTTGATAATATCTTATACTGCTTCCTTATACATGCTTTGTAAATTTCCCTTTTGTACGATACACACTCGTACTGTAATTTGAATTTTATACTTAATAAACACAGTTTAACAAAAAAAAAAAAAAACCTCAATACACACAGGGTGCATTTATCTAGGTTTTCCTTCGGTCCTGTGCAAGAGTTTAGGTCCACTTTAAAGGACACTTTTTAAAAAACTGTCACTTTTCGTTTTATGAATTTTAAACTGCAGACCAAGGTAAACAGTAATTGTGGCGTGTGCAAAGTTTAGACAGCCTTCAATTTGAGCATTTATACTTTGTGCACTTTCCCTGACCCCCGGTTATCTCATTAGACCTTAATAGCCATTAGGGGCCCGGCACCTGTTGACAAGTGCAGAGCTTTAATAAATGATGTGACTCCAAACTTCAGCTTATCACTCAGCAACTAGGAGCTCCTCAAAGCAATTGAGGAACCTCAAATAAAGCTGACGGATGCCTACAAAAGCAGGAGGAGGCTTAAAGGATACCACAACTGACATGTGGCATAATGAGATAGACATGGGTATGTACAGTGCCTAGCACACAAATAACTATGCTGTGTTCCTTTTTTTCTTTCTCTGCCTGAAAGAGGTAAATATCAGGTATGTAAGTGGCTGACTCAGTCAGGAAGTGACTACAGTGTGACCTTCACTGATAAGAAATTCCAACTATAAAACACTTTCCTAGAAGAAAATGGCTTCTGAGAGCAAGAAAGAGATAAAAAAGGGGGAAATTCTTATCAGTGAGGGTCACACTGTAGTCACTTCCTGTCTGAGTCAGGACTGAGTCAGCCACTTACATACCTGATATTTACCTCTTTCAGGCAGATAAAGAAAAAAAGGAACACAGCATAGTTATTTGTGTGCTAGGCAGTGTACATACCCATGTCTATCTCATTATGCCACATGTCAGTTGTGGTATCCTTTAAAGGGGAAAAAAAAAAAAAAAAGTGGAAAACTCTCAAAGCACCCGAACCAGCTATGGCAGGGCTGGGCAATCTTTACGCGGCCCGGGCCACATGCTGCGGAATGACCATGTGTGTTTATAAGAAAAGGTGTTTGAGAGAGAATGCATGATGCCTTAAGTGTCCCCCGCCCAGTGCAGAGTATGGGGTAGCGGAAGCATCCCTGGTCTCACCTGTTCCGGATCCCTCTACCAATAAACTACCTCATCTCATCCTCCCTGTTCCCTCTAGTGTCAGCCTCTCCTGATCGCTTCATTACACGTGACATGCAGGAGAAACTGGCACTAGGGGAGCGGTTATGCTGGTTACACACGGTGCGTTCCCACACTCGATTTCCCACTCAATTCCCGGCCGCTCGATTATTTCCGACATGTCCGATTCGCGTTTCGATAATTCGTTAGGTCGATTTGGCATACTTTACATGAGAATAATCGAAACAATCATCGAAACGCGATCAGAAAAGCTTGGAAATCGAGCAGCCGGGAATCGAGCGGGGCATCGAGTGCGGGAATGCACCGTGTGTGTACCCCAGCATTAGAGATAAGAGGCCATTTATTAGTGGAGGTGCTGCCGGAGTAGGTGTGACATGCGCTGCTGCGTCCGTACAGGGCTGGGTAAGCACAGGACAGGGAGTCCCCGATCGATCGCAACGGGGCATTTGTATTGGGGATTCACAGTATGTGTTTGGGATGTGTGAGGAGCCAACAGTGCCTGAACGCAACCCCACACATCACTGGGAGGACATACAAACTCCATGCAGATAGTGTTCAGCTTATCATTCAGAACAGGGACTCCGCTGCTGGTGAGGAAAAAGTGCTAGCCCCTGTGTTTAGAATATGAACGAAAATGTGTTTTTCTCACACAACAGAGTAATAAAGCAGCTCAGGGTGACCCAACCCCATAGAGCCATCTCAATCCCTGCCATGCACTGAAGAGGACCGAAATTCCAAAACAGGCTGTCTGCATGTGGGGTTGATGTGGCTCTGTAAAATTTAAAGCTACAGGCTTGATAGACACCAGCAGTTCTGGATGCAAGCCTAGCTTCAGTGGCATAAAGCGATAATTTGCATATTCAGTAGCAGTGCATTGTGGGTAACCACTTTAAGCTGAATTATAGAAAATTCCTTCTGTTTTAAGAAGGCAAACCACACTTTATCACACAAAATACTGTATGGTAAAACAAAACAAACAAAAACCATTTCTCATTATGGTTGCTATATTTTTCACATTCACTGCCAAAATGCAGAACCTTTGACTGTTTCTCCATCCGACCAATAGGACGACGGTCCTCTGATTGAGAGGGGTGGGGGTGTCTGGCGCCATCAAACAGACATAGATACACGTTACTGCTGCGACAGACAGCTGTCTCTGTTGTCATTTAAGTAAGCTTTTTTATCATAGAGCGCAGATCACGAGAATCAATAGGAGGAAAGCCGTGTCTCAGACACTTCCAGATAAAAACAGGCTTTTTCCGATAGCCCGACTACTGCAGTAGCGAGGAACGACGGCGCAGAATTCACCTGAACAAACACTGCCGCTGCCTAATCACTGAGGGCTATTTCTGTCTAGACAACCCCATTCTCCCCAGTCATCTTCAACATGAATTAAAAAAAGATTTCAAATTGGGCATGCATGCATACAGTCATGCATTAGGAAACGTTTTTAGCTCAAACAGCAGAAAACAAAGAGCAAGAGGTGTAAAAAGAAGAAAAGAAAAAAAGCTGCTGTTCAAGTACAGCAAGTTGAAATGTAAACCAGTGTTTACCTGTTCTGATGCCAGCCAGTGATTTTCTGTAAAGCCTTGTACACAGGCTAGATGGTGCAAGGCCGAGCATGAAAAAAACATGGTGCCCCAAAAACACAAGTGAACCCCTTTTCTAAAAAAAAAAAAAAAAAAAAAAAAAAAAAAAAAGGGGGGGGGGGGATACTTTTTTCCTTTTACTTGGTCTGGGTGCTGTTGCCTAACACCAGGAACTGTGCAGAGTCAGCAGGATTGAGGAAAGTTTTGGGGGTCCATCTAACTACAGTAACTAACTCAGCATGCAAACAGAAAGCTTCCTACCTTGGATAAAATAAGGACACTAACACCCCCCACTATAAAAAAAGAATTTACACAGTGATGTAAGGCTGTGTTTAGGCCCCCGCTCACATTGCAAACGTTGACTTCCGTGTTTCGGCAACGCGTGCGGAATGCAGAAACGTGCGACATCAGGAGTGCATAGACTGCACTGTCTGATGTTCACACCGCATGCGTTCGACCATTGCGCTCCACGAACGCATGCTGCCCGCATTTTTTTTATCGAAACGCGCGGCTGACCCATTCACTACAGTGAATGGGTATCAGCCATGCAACACATGCAAATGCAGATGGCGTGCGTTTGTACGCGTTGCGATCGCGCGGCCATCTGCGTTTGGTAATATGAACGGGGCCTAAAAGATGTTTGCTGTGGGAGGGACAGTAAGGTGTGGCAGTTGAGATGGAATATTAGGACATCACTGGCCAGCCTGTATATACACCTGGCCGCTACCATACATAGCTGATGATGCATTCTGTAGCTATGCAGGGGGTCGACGGAGCAAACAGAAAAACTTCCTATTTCACTTCAGGTCTACCTTAATATGATCATCATAGGACTGCATGGATCTCAAAACTCTATGCTAACACACCTTTGATGAATGTCGCCCGTTGGGGATCGGGAGCCAGTCCCCTTTGCGATACTGCTGGGTCAGGCTGCACAGATGCGAGTCAGCTGTGTAGTTGACTACACGTTGTGTTGCTATGCGGAGGAGCGCATGCTGGGGAGCGGCGTGAACAATGGGATCCTCCGATGCTGGGGGCGAGTTGAACTGCTGGGAGGGGGGGGGGGTTACTGTTCATACACTTGATTATTGGCTTAGGAGGTCGTTATCGTCCGACTTTAGTCAGGCGTGTGTATGAGCCTTAAAAGGACCACCCCAGCAAAAAAAGTATGCAGTTAAAATCCAACAGATCTGACTAGTCCATCTCCTCCCAGGGGATTCTCTGGGCTTTCTTTATTTTCAACACAGTTTCCTCAACAGCAGTTTAACTGCCAAAATAGTGAGATATTAGCCAGCCTCCCTAATCACATGCACACTATTCTGTCAGACTTAGCAACTGCCATTCAGGAAAGTATTCAAAACAAAGAAAACCCTAAGAATCTCCCATGAGGAGATGGGCTAGTCCAAAACCCGTCGGTTCTGTCAGATTTTAACTGGTCACTTTTTTCACTGGAGTGGTCCTTTAAAGAGAACCTATGCTATAAAAACAAAAACCCTCTCGGGGAGGGGGAAGACTTAGGGTCCCAATGAGGCTTCCCCAACCCCTGCAGCTGCAGGAAATCCAGTGCTGGCTCCCCCAAAACCTCCCCCGACAAGCTAGGATATATTTACCTCTCTGGGATCCAGCGCAGGTAAGGCGGAAATAGACTAATCCGATCATATCTGCTCTACTGCGCAGGCACAAAGGACCATCAGGTTCGGGTCTTTCTGCCTCAGAGAGAATCTGTACTTTAAAATTCTTACAATAAAAAGCATACCATTCTATTTCTGCCACTCCCTGCTGAGATCCTGGCTTGTAATTGCCAGTTTTATGCAGTGTTTACAAACAAAAGACATAGCAAGTGATAGGCTGAGAGTAGCTCAGTGTGTGAGTCATACAGAGTGTGCAGGAGGCCTGGAGAGGGTGTGTATAGCTTATATCCAATCACAAGCAGCACAGCACATTTCAGCCTGACTGCCTGTGCCTGACACAGGAGAGAAGATTAGATCATATAATAGATAATACAGCCACTGTGCAACTAGGAAAGGCTGCAGTAAGTCAGAGCACATTAGAACAGGTATAGGAACTTATAGGATAGAAGAAACAAGGCTCAAAACTTTGTTACAGAGTCTCTTTAACTCAAACGGATAGCAGCTAGTGTGCCTGCGCTAAATATTTACCTCTCTGCACTTTGGGGGACCCGGGCAGACTAACGGAGAGACGGAGAAGGACGGGGGAAGCCTCGTTAGGATCCAGAGGCTTCCCCCTCCTGAGGTAAGTACCCCTAGACTTTTTTTCCCTTACATTACAGGGCTTCATTACAGGGCTTCTTTAAGGTTCACTGCTGGAAGTCCTACATTCCACAACAGCACTGTACCATGTGACCAGTACAAAAAAAAAAAAATCTTTAAAAACTTCTTTCTTGCTCACACTCCCGCCAAGTTCCAGCCAAAGTCACACTTAGCCGCCTAAGCAGCCTAGTCTCCTCGCACATCATATAACTGCTAAAATCCTGCGCTTCAAGCCCCTTCAACTCCTCTCTACCTTATAAACCCAGAAAGGGAAACACAAGACTATTTGTAATACTTTCCAGGCAGCCATCCAAGACGCTGACATGTTCCGATGTAGAATTCCTTCAGCTTTCTGCGCGCTTTTATGGGCCCGGCGCATTCAGACGCTTTTTCCTGAAGTCGAATGAAATTTTTAAGGCACTTTATTATTTTACTGCGTTAAAAGCTATGTGGTAGATAAAGCACCAGAGAGGAGGTAAAAACATCAGAAGAGTGCGAAGAGACAGGCGTCGTAAATGACTGGCTTTAAAAAAAAACCCGCCTGACAGAAGGCCTGTAAATCGTTGTGGCACCAATGAAATATTTACATCTCCACCTAGTGAGCAGAGAGACTGGATCGCTCATAAGAACCATATGGAAAGTCATAAATAAAGGCCTGTGCCCACATTAGCATTCATAGGCTGAAACGACCATTCGCAATTAACCATTATAGCTGCCAGCAAACTCATGACAGTTGTGTGGTGTTGTCTCGTCCCAGCACCTTGTCCTGTCCTATAGAAAGGAAGGATGGTATAGAATAGATCCTGTCAGGGACCGATTGCTGGAAGTCATAGTTTGAGGGCTCGTTCACATTGCAGGCGTTTTCGGCTTTTTCGCCCACCTGCGGTTTTTCAAAACGCCCCCCGACCGCGTGGCCAATGAATGTCTATGAGAAGGATTTTATCAGTGCGGGTTGTGCGCGGTGCAGCTAGGAAAGCAGTGCGTGTTAGGGCTGCACGATTTTGGGTAAAAATTGAAATTGCGATTTTTCTGTCAGAAATTGTGATTTCGATTTTTTTCACGATTTTTTCCAAAACAAGCTTTAGCTTGTCCTAGTGTACAGTGTCGTGCTTAGCGGGTTTGGGGGGGGGACTAGGGTGCAGCGGTATAGCTAGCATAGTAGCCCAAATATAGGGAGTTTAGTTGCCCCAGTGTGGCTAGTATAGTGCTCCAGTATAGCTAGCATAGTGCCCCAGTATAGCTAGTATAGTGTCTCAGTATAGATAGTATGGTGCCCAGCAGTATGGGTAGGTAGTGCCTCAGTATAGCTAGTATAGTGCCCAGTACAGGTAGGTAGTGCCCCAGTATAGCTAGTATAGTGCCCAGTATGGGTAGGTAATGCCCCAGTATAGCTAGTATAGTGCCCAGTATGGGTAGGTAGTGCCCCAGTATAGTTAGTATAGTGCCCCAGTATAGTGCCCAGTATGGGTAGGTAGTGCCCCAGTATAGTTAGTATAGTGCCCCAGTATAGCTAGTATAGTGCCCAGTATGGGTAGGTAGTGCCCCAGTACAGCTAGTAAAGTGTGCAGTGTGTACACTTTAGTAAAGTGTGTACTAGAGTGTACAGCTCCGCCTACTGCCTCCGTCATTCCATTGCTATCCAGCGATTGGAGAAGCTGTGTGCCGCTCTGTACTGAACTCTCCTCCCCCCGCTGCCCGGCTCATTAACCTCAAATACGCACTGCTTCTGTGGCACGGCGCAGCGGCTGAGGTAGGCGGATCAAGGCCATGCGGGCAAGCACTAAAGACCGAAAACCGCCAGATCCAGACGATCCGAAAATCGTCTTTACAGGAACCGCGGTTTCGGTTTAAAACCGAAAAATCGTGCAGCCCTAGTGCGTGTTGTATTCTCGGGCGATTCTGCCTCAATGGAAGATATAGGAAAATCAGAGAACACGTACAAAAACGCGCATTAAGGCGATTCCACTCCTGCTGTTAAGAATACATTTTATTTATTCTTATCCGGGTCAAAGAGTTCACTTCCTGACTTGCATCAGAGAGTGAATCACAAAACTGCTCTTCAAGTGAATGGTGGTGGCACTTAGCGTCTCTAATAGTCTCGATAGATCCAGTCGTTGCGTCTGGATTGATGGTGTAATGGTTAAGTGGCTCTGCTACTGCCTATAGAGCACGCCCTAGTGGCTGCAGCTCTGGCGTTTTGAGTCCACCAGGAGAAAAGCGCGATATAAATGTTATTTGTCTTGTCTTGGACGCAACATGTATGGCAAGATCGACCATTAGATATCTGATCAGAGAGGAATCTATTGCTTGCACACACACTATCCAACGATTTGCAATAGACTGCAGCATAAAATCATTTGCAGTCCTGCCGTCCGTGTCACATCCAAATTGCAATCTCCGGCTTGTTGCAATTTTGGTGCACTTGCACTCTTATGCAAATTGTAGGTGCAGGAAAATTAATTTTGCCCTGTGATTTGGCAATTTAAACAGATTTTCGAGCCAAGTGAAATGGCAAACGCACCTTAGGCTCACAACTATTTTTTTTAATTTTTTTTTTTGTAATTTGGCCAGTATAATTTTTCATCTTTTATGTCTGGTACACACCATGCAGATTCCCGTCAGACAGGACAAATCACAATAATTTCTGACAGGTCCGATCTGATTTGCAATCGTTTTTATGATCGATTTTTGTAAAGAAACGATCAGAAAAATGGTCGGAAATCAGATCAAACCTGCTGGAAAGGATCGCTTTGACCACCGTCAATCTGATGGGAAATTGCATGGTGTGTACCAGGCAATATGCTGGGAATACACAATGCGTTTCTGCAGCAGATAGATGGTTCGATAGTTTCCGACATGTCCGATCTCATGTTTGCCGCTCGATTTCTGATAGAATTGAATGGAAAAAGATAAGAAAAACTAGCGGAAGATAAGAGAATAGAGTGGAGAATCGGCAGAAATGCATTGTGTATTCCCAGCATTAGGGAAGTCCACTATGTTCAGTGTCAAGGTAGCCATACACTTGTTGATTTGCCATCAGATCGACCAACAGATAGACCCCTCTCTGAGCGAATCTGATCAGAGAGGGATCGTATGGCTGCCTTTACTGCAAACAGATTGTGAATCGATTTCAGCATGAAACCGATCACAATTTGTGGAGCTGCCGCTGCCGCCGCCCTCCCCCCTGCATACATTACCTGCTCCGCTGTCTTCTTCTCCGCTGGGTTCCGGACTGGCTGGCTTCACTTCACGTCCGGAGAATTTTAAACAGTAGAGGGCGCTCTACTGTTTAAACCTCCTGCAGGGACAGGAAGGTCAGTGAAGCCTGCCGGACTCTGAGCCCAGCGGAGAAGAAGACAGCGGAGACCAGGGGACTCGCGCCGGCCGGAGCAAGTAATGTGTTGCCTCTAGCGTCGGTCGTCGGGCATTCAAATGCCGCTATCGACGCACTCCTGACCCGCTGGTGATCGAGCAAAATCTTCCGCACGGACGAGGAACGATTGATTTCGGACGGAAATCAATTGTTCTGTCAGCGTTTGCGCAACGATTTCAAAGCAGATTCGATCACAGTGATCGAATTTGCTGTATATCAGAGGGAAAATCGTTAGGTGTATGGGCCCCTCAGTGTGATAACTCCAGCTGTGTACAGCCAATATTTATAAAGCAGTGTTGTGAAGTCCTCCCAGGTGTGTGACTGGTGTGTGAAGTCCTCCCAGGTGTGTGACTGATGTGTACGCAAACATCCTGCAAGCACCTACTTGAATGAATCAATTAAACCCCATCTGCAGGCGTTAAAAGGGATTAGTAAAGCCTTGCACACCTAAATTCCAAAGTCTCTCCATAGAGGAACCCTTTTGTCCTATAGCTCAGGATCAGTGGAGGCAGGAAGGAAATTCTGTAGCGCCTTCATACATGGCAGTGTACAAAGCTAGAAACCATCATGGCTACAGAATACAGAGATAAAACAAGGACATTAAAGGGCATTAAAGGGGAACTTCAAACTAAACCAAACATACTGTCATTAAGTTACATTAGTTATGTTAATTAAAATAGATAGGTAATATAAACTTTTACCCACGCTGTTTTTAAAAGAACAGGCAAATGTTTGTGATTTCATGGGGACAGCCATCTTTTTGGTTGAAAGGCGGTAACAGGGAGAATGAGACAGTTCCAACTGTACTGTGTCCTGATTACCCTTCCCAGCTGCACACGCTAGGCTTCAAATCTCAAATTCAAAATTAGAAGAAAAAAAAAATTGCACCAAAACTGCAGAACTAGAACAACATCAGAAATCCCATCACGCTTTGCACAGCATCAGAGGAAAAATGCCCGAGCAGTTTTCTTCTGTGCAGCTAAAAATGAGGATTGGGTGAGAAAAAGTTCTGATGCTGTGAAACTGGTAGAGAAACACCAAGCCTTTTCAGTGCTGCTAAGGAAATTTTTAGTCCGGAGGTTCACTTTAATAGGACAATTACTAATACACACAGCTTTTTAACAATAACCTGTAGCAGGATTAAGGGCTAGTTCACACGGACGGCAGGTGGCGACGGGGCGGCCGGAAACAGTCGCGTCGTCTTGTGACGTCTCATTCGGGGGCGGCGGGACGGCGATCGTCACCTTCCAGTTGCGATCAGCGTTTTTCGTCCCCGCAAGGGGACATGAAGCCACGGCGGCTAGGCGACCCTGGATGCTGCATGCGGCTTTTAGGGCCGCCTGAAATAACGCGGGAAATCGGGATCGGAACGCTACATTTGCGCAATCGACTAATCAAGGTAACCGCGCGATGCTAAACGCTCCCATTCACTTGAATGGGAGCGTTTGGCTGACGAGTCCCGAACACTTGACGGTAAATGCCGCTAAGTGTCCGTGTGAACCAGCCCTAAAGGAAACCTGAACAGAGTAAAATGATTTAAATAAACCCACATGTACAAGCAAATGAATATTACATACTTGCCTCACCGTCAGTTCCTCTCAGAAGCTCACCATAATCTTCTAACAACGATTCCTTCCAGTTCTGACAAGATCTCGTCAGACTTGTCTTCACGAAGCTGAATGCCTTAGGGCCTTTTTTCATTATATCAGTTGTTTTCAGTTATATAACTGAAAGGACAACTGATCTTCAAGGTAATGTCCATGTTTCCCTATGGCTCAAGCAATATTACTGGTTAAAGGGGTGCTGACCCAGAAGCCATTTTTAAAATGGAGGACAAAGAATTCCATTGATCACAGTGAACCCACAGACAAGTGATTGATAAGTAGGCTACACGGGAGGCAAGTATGACACATGTATGTTTAGTTTGACTATTTTTCAGCTCAGGTTTGCTTGAAGCACATTTATTCAATATTCAGAAGTCTATCCGGTCCAGCAGCCAGCCATTCTTAAGTTGGCCAGTAACTGTCCAATTTCGGATTGGTTGTAAATAACCTCCATTGATGGACACAATCGATTATGAATGAGTGATAAAAAAATGTCCTCCGAATGCATTTTCGGCGAACCAAAATTTGGATTTTCTTGTTGGTTGTGATAGATAGGAAGCAAAGATTGGTTCATTGATGGTGTAGTGAACGATGTATTACAATATTTCACTTCCGATCAGAATTTCTGATCGCTCGAACGATATTTCACTAGAAATTGGATCATTAGTGGCCACCTTTAGGAGCCAGCTCCTTTGACTACAAACAGTGATAACTTTAAAAAGTTAGGAGTCAGCTACAGGTAGTCCCCGACTTAAGAACGCCCGACTTTTGACGTGTTTCCATAGGAACAAGTAAAAAATTTTTTTTTTCAAATTGGATTTTAAAATTCAAATCGATTTTAAAAAAATGCAAAGAAAACATGGCTTTTAAACTTGTATAAGCAGGTGCAGAGGGCAGAGGTGACACAGAGGAGGACACTGGAGGCACTTGGGGCACAGGGGACAGAGATGGCACAGTGTTCCGACTTAAGAACAGATTCAGGTTAAGAATGAAGCTACAGTACCTATCTCGTTCGTTAACCGGGGACTACCTGTATTACTTTTAGTTAGCGCTTTCTACCTGACTTAAGGGGCCCATACACTGGTCGATTTCAGCCATCGATCGATTCATTGGAAATCTATTCTATCAAATATATCGATCGATTTGATCTGACAGGATGGAAAATCTAGGTCGATCTGCTGCTGGCAGCAAATCGATGGACCATAGATTTGCATTGGATATAATGGTCCAATAATGCATTTAGATTTAAATCAATTGGAAATCTGTTCCTAGTGTGTGGTACACATCAGATAGATTCCTGTCAGATTAGACTTTACAGGCATCTGACAAATCTGCTGGTCGAATCTGCTGCAAATCTATGCCTAGTATACACCATACAATTTTCTGTAAAGTACTGGTAGAGACTGGTCATTATCTCTGGTACATGGTCTTCTGGTTATCTCCTGCTGAGTAGAACAATGCCTAATTGCTAGGCAGATAGATGGTTAGATAGATCATTCCAACATGTTGGAAATTATCTATCTGGCAGGTAAATCTTACAGAAAATTGAATGGTGTGTACTTATGCTGGGAATACACCATACAATTTTCTCTTATGCTGGGAATACACGGTGAGTTTTTTTTATTATCAATCGAGTCGCTGATGGAAATTATCTATCTAACCATCTATCTGCCTAGCAATTAGGCATTGTTCTACTCAGCAGGAGATAACCAGAAGATAATCACCAGTCTCTACAGAAAATAATCTAATTGCAGTAAATCTATAACAGAAAATTGTGTGTTGTGTTCCCGGCATTACTCAGAATCTTACAGAAAATTATATGGTGTGTACTAGGCATAAGAGTATGGCCACCTTTAAGCCCCATCTAAACGATACGATTCTTTGTGCGATTCGATTACGATTCCATTTACGATTCGATTAAACCCAAAATGTCCGATCGGGATTCGATTCGATTTGCCATTGTTCTGCAATGACAAAATCGAATTGAATCAAATTCCTATCGGACATGTCGGATTTAATCGAATCGCACAAAGAATCGTATCGTGTAGACTGGGCTATTGGGTTTGACCAGCCCTGACCTATATATTAGGAGTCCTTCCCTTAAGGTGCGTACACATGCACTACCAGCGGCAATGACTGGTTTGCCGGACTCTCCCGCTGGGCGGTCTTTTAGCTGACAGTAGTGCGTGTGTATGCGCTGTCGGCGTACTGATCAGAAACAGCCTTATCTTATCCTATTATATAGGTCAGGGCTGGTCAAACCCTATAGCCCAATCTACACGATGGAAAGTCGCAAGGGCTTGATCCTTTATCCTACTATTTGTTTTTGACTTGATCAGGTTGCCCAGCTGTAAAGTTTGTACAAGGCCCCTTCCTCACATTCACGCTGGGGGAATCGCACATGGCCAGCACAACGCACTGCACTTGCCTGGCTAGGCTATTCTTCCGAATGCGGTTGTGATATTCATTATAGTGAATTAAAATCGCAATGCGTTTGCACAGTGAATCGCAATGCAAATATGGGAACATCAGACAGTGCAGTCCACACACTTTAGATGTCCCCACAGATTACATCACTGAGCACTGAAGAAAACCGCTTATTCAAATGCGCAAGCGGGGAATGGTCTAAGTATCGTACCACATTGAAAATACTGAGGAATCACACCTCTAGCACCAGTGAAGACGCAATCTCATGACCAATAATGAGCTGCTTCCTGATGCTTTTTGTGGCCAAAGCCCGACTTCCTCAGAAGACCTGAGAACTTTGAGAATTTGTCTTCCAATAATCCAAGGAGGCTTATAAATTACAATGGGGTCACTGGGCAATATTGTTCTAATGCCCGGTGTTTTGGACACCGAATATGGGCTATTATCAGAACAAGGGATGGACAATGAGTTGCAAATAATTCCAAGTTGATGCAAATGTATTGCAAAAGATCATATGCCTCAGCCTCAAGTACCATATAAACTCAAATATAAGTTGACTCCAGTATAAGCTGGAATTTATTGATTCAAGTAAAAGTCTTCCCAGCAAAGTTAATGGCTGCACTTGGGGACCAGGAATAATTATTAGCTGCACTTGGGGCCCAGGAGGGGTTATTGACTGCACTGCATACAGTATTGCAGCCATTAAAGGAAACCAAAGCTGAGTTTCTTAAAGTTTAATACATACCTGTGGCTTCCTCCAGCCTCATTTGCACAGATCGCTCCCACGCCTACGCCCTCATTTTTCTACCTCTTCGGTACCGGGTCCTGTAACTTCAGCCAGTCTGCTCGAAAGAAATGCGCCAGAGAAATACACAGAAGGCGCACTTCTTTTGCACAGACTGGCTGAAGTTACAGGACCCGGTACCGAAGAGGGAGAAGACCGAGGACGGCTCAGTTCTTGTACACTTTAACCCCTCCTGTTCCTAATGTGCAGCCAATAACTCCTCCAGGCCCCTAACTGCAGCAATGATTTCCTCCCCTTCCTGCAGCCCAGTATTTGCCCCCTGCCCCTTTCCTTGTTAATTGTTGTGGCTAGGACTTTTAGACCTGTGTTTTCTTGGCATTTACTTTATCAAGAAAGTGGCACTTACCACAGGGTAAATTGCTGCAAATGGGAATGTCGCAAATAGTAGACACATAACTCAGTGTGCTCGTGACTCGTGTATAAGTCGACCCTTATACTTTTATTTAGTGAGTCAGACCTAAATTTCTAGACTTATACTTGAGTATATACGGTAACAACCATTGTGTCCCAAATGCGGGTGGTTAGTATCCAAGTTGGACTATACCAAGGCAATTCCACTTATCCTACCTTTGCTATAAAACGTCCAATAAAAAAAAAATATTCAAAAAACTAACCTAATTTTAGTATTTCGTATTTACTGTATATAGCACTAATTTTCAACAGCACTGTACAGAATATATTGTCTTGTCACTTAACCTCCCTGGCGGTAAGCCCGTGCTGAGCACGGGCTATGCCGCCGGGAGGCACCGCTCAGGCCCCGCTGGGCCGATTTGCATATTTTTTTTTTTTGCTACACGCAGCTAGCACTTTGTCGGCTGCGTGTAGCATCTGATCGCCGCCGCTACCCACCGATCCGCCGCTATTCGTTGCGCCGCAGCCGCCCCCACCCCCCAGACCCCGTGCGCTGCCTGGCACTGATTGGCCACTGTGGGGTGGATGGGAGTCCCCTTTGACGTCACGACGTCGATGACGACGGTGACGTCATCCCGCCCGTCGCCATGGCGACGGGGGAAGCCCTCCAGGAGATCCCGTTCTTTGAAGGGGATCTCCTGATCTCCGATCGCCGGCGGCATTTCAGCAGAAAAAACGCAGTGGGCCACATTTCAGCAGAAAATAATGCAATGTGGGCAACATTTCACCCGAAAAACACAGTGGACAACATTTCATCTGCAAAAAAAGGAATGTACTCACCTGACAGAAGTCTCCTCTCCTGGCCTCTGGCGCGCAGCTCCCCGGACGATCCTCCTGCATATCTCCCGCGCTGACAGGCAGAGAGCAGGGCTACGGGAAGATGGCGCCTGAAGCCCTGTACTGGAGACACAAATAGTCTCCAGTACAGGGCTTCGAGCGCCATCTTCCCGTAGCCCTGCTCTGCCTCCCGAGACACTGCAGGCTGGAGCGGGGTGCGGGCTATGAACTGGCGCGGCGTCTAGTAGACGCTGCAGCCAGTTCATGCAGTTTAGCGTTGGCGTGCCAGCACCCGGCACGCGTGCCATAGGTTCGCCAACGCTGCTCTAGGGCCAGTTTTAAGGGGAATCCAATTAATGTATCCGTTTTAAGGATGCACTGGGAGGAAACCAGAATGCTCGGAGGAAACCCACCCAAGACACGGGGAGAATAAACAAATTCCTAGCATATAGTGCACTGGCTGGCATTCCAACCAGGCACCTAGCACTGCAAAGTGAGAGTACTAACCACTACTCTGGTGAAGGATTATGGAGCTATCGTTACAAAACAACACACAGTCCGCTGCTCCTATTTGTGATCAGCGAGTTATTGACTGCTTGCCAAACTGAACTATGGACTTCTGTGTAGCTGGCTTTCCAGACTTCTACGTAATTGTGTCGCTTCCACCTCAGGTGTCCGTTAGCTGAAAGGTGTCGGTTTCCCAGAAGCAGTGCTGACATCAGTCGCTCCTGAAGCAGAGTGTACGGTTAGCTACACATCACCGCCTCTAGACATATGCTGTGGTGACATATCACAGCTCGTGGAGACATGTAACCCTGACATGTTCCAGCAGCAGTTGCCCGTCTGGCTTGGCCCTAATGCCCAGTGCTGAGACGATGCCAGATGTAATGTACAAGGAAACCCATATTATACATTACTGCTGCATTTTTGGCGCCAGTTTAACCACTTCATGCTATGGGCTGAATGTTTTCTCTTGTGCTTGGACAAGCGTGTGCGCGTACATGAGCATGCGCATGCACTCCCGTGCTGCGCATGCGCTTTAGCAGAATAGTTGAACTTTTACGAATGCCTAATTTTTACTCCGGGGTCCACTAGGAGTTTAGCAATCGGTGGTGCTTTGTAGCGCTGTACAGTAAACTGTACAGCGCTGTTGATTGCCTATTTGTACCATTGAATAAAGTTTTGCTGGGAATACACGGCTCAATTTTGAGTCATTTTAGATGGCTCGATAGATCATTTCCGACACGTCCGATCTCCCGCCCGATTCTGCATGGAGGACAATGGGAAAAGATAAGAAAAACGAGCTGAAGATAAGAGAATAGCCTGCAGAATTGTGCGGAGAATTGATCGAACGGAAGAATCGAGCTACAAAATCGAGCCGTGTATGCCCAGAATTCGTTATACCCACAGGGTGTCACTATGGTGGTCTGAATTGATCTGACAGCTGGATTGGACAGAATACCAGAGATCGGTCTCTCGACGTTGTCGGCTACTACAACAGGGTCAGCTGGGAAACGTACTCACTATATTTTCAGCTGAAACAATCACAATCCATCGTCTCTGACAATGAAAACCATAGCGTTATACAGTTTGAGTAAAATGGAGTGAAGTCAGGATACCAGTATGGCCGTCAGAGAAAAAAAAGGTCTCTTTAAAGTGGGATATATCCCCAATACTAAAATTATGGTAACTGTTTTTAGTTGCATAAAATACATTTAAAAATATTCCCAAGCATTCCGTGTGTAAAAATGTTTACTTTCACTGCAGAGAGCAATACCAGATTACATTTGCTGATTAACCAGAGATGAGCAATCACTGCCAGCAATCTCTGCCTATTGCTGGATCCACACCATACAATTTTTTAGCCGATGTACCTACCAGATCGATTATTTCCAGCATGTCCGATCTGAGAATGGATCGATTTTTTTGAGCGATTTTCTGACCGTTTTCTGTAGAAACGAACTGAAAACTTTCAGAAAACTGCAAAAAAAAAATCTGATCGATTCTCAGATCGGACATGATGGAAATAATTTATCTGGCAGGTAAATCAGCCAAAAATAAATAAATAAATAAATAAAAAGTATGATGTGTATCCAGTATTCTTCTTCACTCTGGTCCCCTCCTTTTCTGTTGAACTATACACATCATTCTCGCAACAGCTGAGTCATTCAGCAGAAAGAAAGATGGAGCAGAATCAAGACACCAATAACCATTTTTACACATAGAATGCTTTCAAATGTTCAGTAATGCTGGGCATACACGGGTCGATCCGGCGGCCGATTAGCCGCAGGGTCGACCCCCGTGCGTATCGATTCCCGCTCGTCCCCGCCGGCGCTCCTTATCAGCTGGTCGATTCCTAGCTATTGTCCGCCGGCGGGGATCGAGCGCGGAATCTATCTGGCAGGTCATCGGACCTGTCAGATATTATCAATCGAGCCATCAGCGGCTCGATTGATAAGATTGCAGTCGAGCCATGTATGCCAGGCATAACTGAAATTTAAGTTTTGAGATTATAATCCCACTTTAAAAACGATTGGGTTTTTCCTCTGCCCAACAATGAAATATATGACCACAATCATACTGTCCTACTCTCTGGGAGGTCTCACAGCTTGCCACCTTTCTTAGAACAACAATACTGCACCAGCCAGTGTTCAGCTGTGTAAACGGGCAACTAAGCCTTCTGCCACAAAGTCACCATCCACAGATTCAACCTTTTTTATGCTGGGAATACACGGTTCGTTTTTGCCTTCGTTTAAACCTTCGTTTCGATTGTGCCTTTTGTCCTTTTCGATCCCGAAATAATCGGTCATATAGTTAATATCACCACCCACGGTTTCGTTTTTTTTTCCGATTCTGATGGTTTCGTTTTTCCAATGATCGAAGGCTGCAAAGAAACGAAACGAAAATCCCTTTTTACAGGGACGGACTAGCATAAACGAATATATAATCGATCTGAACAGCCATCAAGCCTACCAATGGCTCGATTAGATGGATAAAGAGAGATAATATCAAACATGTTCGATCACTAGTCGTTCGTTTTTGGGGTCTATTAATCGAAACTATAATGAGATTATGACTATTTTCACATACGTTTTCAACACTCGATTCGTTTACCGAACGAATCGAAGGTTTAAACGAAGGCAAAAACGAACCGTGTATTCCCGCAATTACTGTTCGGTATTTAATTAGATTTGCAACAAACACCCAAACTGTTGACAATGAGGACAAAAATTGTTAAAAAAAAATATATAAATAAATAAATTCTACCCCAACAACTGGTATTGCTTAAATAAATATGTCAGCCTCCGTACCTCTCTCACTTCAGGTTCCTGAACTCAGAACTTCCTCTCCTCTTTAAAGTATACCCAAGGCTTCCCTCTCTTCAGTTCAGGGTAAATATATGATTTTGATCCCCAGCTTTGGCTCGGGTTCACTTCAAAAGCTTGACAGGCGTAGGGTTACAATCGCTGCAATTTGGCTGCATTTAAATTGCACCCAAATTCAACTGGCTTGCGGCGGCCGTGACGTTGAATTGCTTGGCAAGGGTGCAGTTCAGTCATCTATCTGAAAGAGGCCTCACTCAGCTGTGAAAATTAACCTGAAGTGCTTAAAAATGATTAATCAGAGGGCCAACACTGAGGTGGTAGTAGTGGTGCTATACATGGATCAGGTTACCTGTAGACAGGAGAGACTGTTTTAGGCCACAACTTTTATTGACTACCGTAAATGTATTTTGGAAGGCAAACTTTGGAGAGCAGGTTTCTTTCTCAGCCTAGATTAGCATCCTGCCTGAGCAGGGGAACAGAGAGCTCTTGCTGCTCTTTTTCTCTGAAAATATATTTAGTTAGCCAATATTTACTTGGCCAGTAAAATGCATCTCCTACAAAAATAATTATCAGCATAGGTAATATTTCCCTGTACGAGAAGGAAAGCAAATATCTGCACATGTTTATAACTTAAAGTGGATCCGAACTCTTGCATATGACAGAGGGAAAACAGAGAAATGCACCCTGTATGCATTTAGAGAGTTTAGCCTGCCTAATCACCATTGTAATTTGATCTCTCAGCTGTGTCAGATGGCTGCCTCAGCAGAGCACCTAATTTGTAAACACAGGATGTTAACCCCACGTCTGCTTCCATGAAAGAAGGAAGTAGACAGCAGATTCATTGCAGGATGTGCATTAGCTGTAACAAAAATATTTTTCTTTAAAGGTTATTATGCTGTTGCTTATCTTTTAGAGCACAGAGGAAGTTCTGAGTTGAAGTTCACTTTAAAGCAAGCTTTTAGCTAGAGCATGGTCCTGGAAGCAGCACACAGTAATTGTGACCTGAGTGGTTGTGCCAACTGTGTGACAATCACAGATAAAGCTATCTACAGACATCAGATGGACGTCACCTGATCTGACTGCTCACAGCCGCGCCAGGAAACAGACGTCTGTAGATCTTCCTGATGCAAGAAACTCTTGGCTCAGGAGCCTGGATCTGAGCCTGGATCTCGAATAATGCTTGGTACACACCATGCAATTTCCCGTCAAATAGACAGGTCGAAACGATTTCGACAAATCCGATCTGATTTCCAATCGTTCTTCTGATTGATTTTGTATAGAAGTGCTCAGAAACTCAATCAGAAAAACGATCAGAAATCAGATCGGACCTGTGAGAAATAATCGTTTCGACCAGTCTATCTGATGGAAAATTGCATGGTGTGTACCAGGCATAAAGGTGCCCATAAAAAAACCCGATTTCCCGCCGACAGACAGCAGATTCGATTACTGTGATTGATTAAAACTGCTGTGAAATTGATCAAAACTGCTGTGAAATCGATTATGCAAATATGGAGCGATCGATCGATTTCCATCCGAAAATTGATTCAATCGATCTGTCCAGGCGGAAAATATCACTCGATCACCGGCAGTGCGTCGTTAGCCGCATCATTTGGTGACGACCCACGCAGCAATAATCTCACCTGTTCTGCCAGCGCAAGTCCCCAGGTCCGTGCTGTCCCTTTCTCCGGCTGGCCGCCTTCATCTTCACTTCCTGTCCTTTGACCAGCGGAAGTTCAAACAGCAGAGCGCCCTCTACTGTATGTACTTCCCTTTCTCACAGGACGGGGCAGGAAGTGAAGTGAAGAAGACCAGCCAGAGAAAGAGACAGCACGGACCTGGGGACTCGCGCTGGCAGAACAGGTAATGTATTGCTGTTGGTGGGGGGGAGGGGGGGGGGGGGGAACAGGAGTGACCCGAGGCAGGCGGCAGCTTCACAGATTGTGAATCGATTTCATGATGCAAAATCTGTGTGCAGTGTATGGGCAGCCATTAGATCCCTCTCTGATCAGAGAGGCATGTAATTGTTGGTCAATCTGGTGGCAATCGATCAGTGTATGGCTGCCATAAGAGTGCTATAGCCTATTTTGCATGATAAAGCTCTTCTGGCCAACCATCTGCAGACAGAGCCCCAAACATAGCTGACTTCAGCCTGGTTCACACGTGACCTATGTCACCTCAATCTGTAAAGTTTGTTTCAGGTGATGATTTACAAGCAATTGATTTAGCGGATTAAGCAGAGGAACCGACATTTTTGTCTCTTCTCCACTTATCACTAAACGTACTGTGTATGGCTCCTATTTTACAAACAGGAAGCCTTCACGCTAGTCACTCTGCAATGGATCCATGAATTCCGTTGCGGTAAGCAGACAGCACTTCTGTGCAATCCGCGATAATTCCAGGCACATGGATGCATTCCCCCATATAGCATATAGGGGAGCACATCTGCCCCGGGCAATAGGGGGATTATCGACTCCAATGGCCGCACGTATTCCGGAAACAAGTGGGAACAGAGCCTTATGGATGCACCATTCAGCTCCCAGTTTAGCAGCATGTGCTGATCTATGGAGAGGAGAGTGGACAAGCAAGCAGCACCACTGACCAAATGACAATGGACGATCCTAGAAGTTGGAGGCCAGGCACATTTGGGGATTTTCCAGGTACATCCCATCAGAGTGATGGAATCTGCAGGGAATAGATTCCAAAATGGTCCCTTTTTATTGGATTTTGGCCTAAAATGGAGCCAAAGTATTGATGGGCCGGATGGAAGATTTAGGTTGATCAGGGACAGGGCAAGGGTGGTATCGCTCAGCGGCCCATAACACTGCACTGAACTGTGCCACACCGTGGAGCAATCGATTTTCAATAGATGCCCTGCTAGAATGTGCAATGTGCAGTGTGTGGAAGGAATTAGATCAGAGAGGAATCTATCGTTTTACCACATCAGGTGGCAATCTGTAAGTGTATGAGTACCTATAATCATTTGTGATCATCCTGAACAGAAATCTTATTAGTTTTAGGAAAACCTTAAAGCGGACGAGAACTCCCTATCTGCTCTAAAAGATAAGCAACAGCATAATAAACTTTAGGTTAGGCTCACAGTGGGATGTTGCATTGTCGTGCGACGTTAACATTGCATCGCACAATTACAACGCAACAAAAATGTACGTACATCAACCCCCCTGGCGGTATTCGAGATGAGCTCGGACGGCGTGTTGGGAGCTGGAAGCGGTAAGCCCGAGGCTAAAACTACTGCGCGCATTGATTTCTTGGGTCCCGTGCGTGATGACCGCTGGCCAGCAGGGCCAAGGCTTCTCTCCCCGACCGCCAGAGTCCCCGTGGCCAATTGGGACAACAGAGCGGCGTGACAACATGCGGAGGGGGGGGGGGGGGTGTTAGGTGGCATTACTAAATTTTAAAGTGGACCTGAACTTTTGCACAGGACAGAAGGAGGACATCGAGAAAAGCACCCTGTATGTAAATAGAGTTTTTAATCTGTCTAAAGGGGCCCATAAGCCTAACGATTTTCCCGCCGATATACAGCAGATTCGATCACTGTGATCGAATCTGCTGTGAAATCGTTGCGCAAACGCTGACAGAACGATCGATTTCAGTCCGAAATCAATCGTTCCCGTCGATCCATCCGTGCGGAAGATTTTGCTCGATCTCCGGCGGGTCGGGAGTGGGATACGCAATACAGCGGCAATACATTACCCGATCCGGCTGGCGCGAGCCCCCCGTTCTCCACTGTCTTCTCCGCTGGGCTCAGAGTCCGGCAGGCTTCACTGAACTTCTACTGTTTAAACTTCCTGCCGGGACAGGAAGTTCAGTGAAGCCTGCCGGGCTCGGAGCCCAGCGGAGAAGAAGACAGTGGAGAACGGGGGGCTCGCGCCAGCCGGATCGGGTAATGTAGCCGGGGGGGGGGGATGGCTGCAGCTTCACAGATTGTGATCGGTTTCATGCTGAAATCGATTCACAATCTGTTTGCAATAAAAGGCAGCCATATGATCCCTCTCTGATCAGATTCGATCAGAGAGGGATCCATCTGTTGGTTGATCTGATGGCAAATCGACCAGTGTATGGCTACCTTAACTCCATCATCTAGACCTCAATCTGCAAGGGCAGCAGGAAAACAGAAAAATGCACCAAGCATGTATATAGAGAGTTCAGCTCGTCTGTTCAATCCCCCCCCCCCCCCCCACCCCACCCCCTGGACCCTGCTCTGCTGCACAGGACTGAAGCTAAACAGAAAGAAATGCTGCCTGCATGTATATAGAGAGCCTGTCTAACTCATTTGTCTCTAATCACTGAATGCTCTGGGAGGAGAAACCTGCATAGTTAAATAGCCTAGGCTAAATACCACTGGGAGGACAGGGTTTACATACCAACATATAGCTATAGGAAGTGTTTCTGATGCTGATCCCAGGATAATGAATGTGAAAGTTGGTATTTTAAATAATTTACTACATTCTGCTATCTGTCACTACAATCCTCTAACAAAAAGAATGCACAGTCCTTATACATTGGTGATGTTAATTGTAATACCCGGTTCTACTGGAATGCTGACTTCAAGAATTCTCCATATTTTCATGCAGTTCAATCAGACCAAGGAAAGGAAAAAAAAAGTCAATAAACACACAGCAGCAAATAATAAAACTGAGACATTCGGTGACCTTCCAGTAAAGCACATTCTCCACTTGACAATGCACAGTGGCAGCCAAAACTTTATCTGAAATCAATGAATGGCCTGGTTTCAAACCAGTTAGCGGTGGGTTCACTTCAAAGCGAATAGAAGTGAGGAGGCCCAGACACACTGTCTATTGTGCTGCTTATCTCTCAGCAGGTCTGAGCTCAAATCAACAGGAAAGTGCAAGTCACATTCACAGCCTATTCTGCATGACAAAAGGCAGCCCTGATCACCTCCATGCCCCATGACCCCCCCCCCCCCCCCCAATCACCTTCCCCCACCAGAATAAGCTGAGGGCTCAGGATGGGCCAAGCCACACACACAGGGACCCCTGGAGTAATTAAAATGGAAATGCCTGATGCTCATCACCAGAGGAGAGGCAATGGAGGGGCTTATGCAGATCATAGGTAACAGTATGCAAGGAGGCTCCCCACCAGAAACTGCAGTAAATGTATTAACTGGGAATGTGTGATGGATACACACTGCAGAGCAATCAGTCCTACAGAGGGAGCACAGGTTGTAAACCTGCCAATTCTCTGCATCTGGGGTCAGCTGACTGACAGACATGGATCTCTCTGCATTGAACAGGACAACCCTACAGACACTGTACAGGACAGCCCTACACACACACACACACACACACACACACACACACAGTACAGGACAGCCCTACACACACACACACACTGTACAGGACAGCCCTACACACACACACACACACACTGTACAGGACAGCCCTACACACACACACACTGTACAGGACAGCCCTACACACACACACACACACACACACACACACACTGTACAGGACAGCCCCACACACACACACACACACACTGTACAGGACAGCCCTACACACACACACACACACACACTGTAAAGGACAGCCCTACACACACACACACACACACTGTACAGGACAGCCCTACACACACACACACACACACTGTACAGGACAGCCCTACACACACACACACACACACACACACACACACACACACACACACACACACACACACACACACACACACACTGTACAGGACAGCCCTACACACACACACACACACACACACACACACACACACACACACACACTGTACAGGACAGCCCTACACACACACACACACACTGTACAGGACAGCCCTACACACACACACTGTACAGGACAGCCCTACACACACACACACACTGTACAGGACAGCCCTACACACACACACTGTACAGGACAGCCCTACACACACACTGTACAGGACAGCCCTACACACACACACACACTGTACAGGACAGCCCTACACACACACACACACTGTACAGGACAGCCCAACACACACACACACACTGTACAGGACAGCCCTACACACACACACACACACACTGTACAGGACAGCCCTACACACACACACACACACACAGTACAGGACAGCCCTACACACACACACACACACACACACACAGTACAGGACAGCCCTACACACACACACACACACACACAGTAC
>NC_090652.1:270313429-270350929 GCF_040937935.1 Hyperolius riggenbachi | reverse complement strand
CAGTAAAAATTCCTGGATAAAGGAGTTTTATCACTGTCAATAGATATTGAGAGTTGTCCACCACATGTATAGTAAGGAGCTATAGGAATCGCATATGCATCTCAGGTAAGTAAGAGATTGATGTACAACAAAACTTCTTTCTTTTTATAGAAAAGTAAAAATGAATTAAAGGGTAGCTATAGATGGATCTAAGTAGAAGAATAGGAGGAAAACAAAGGGGAGGGGGGGGGGGAAGAGAAAGGAAGCAAGAGGGGGTCGGGGGGGAGATATTTAGGGTGTAGGGGGGTATATCTGGTCCTGGTTGTACTAACTGTATGATCTTGATTAGGTTGGATTCTGTGGTGTATTCGTTGTAGAAAGGGTAGGATCTCTATGTAGAATGGTCTTGGCTCTTTCTGAGTCTCTAAAGTCCATCCAAATAGCCCATTTGGTGACAAAGGATTCAGCTTTGTCTGAGGTCGGGGTAAATAGGTCCTCCATACGCATAGTATTATTTATCTCTTTGAAAAGTTCGGCCATAGAAGGTATTACATCAGATTTCCAGTGTCGGGCGATTAGTAATCTAGCTGAGATAAGTAGGATTGGGGTTATTGATTTTTTGATAGTGGAGGATCTGCCAGGTAGTAAGGTTAGTAGGGCTGTTGATGCTTTCAATGGCAGAGACTCACAATACATCTGCCCATGGATCTCAAACACCCCCTCCCAGAATTTTTGTATTTTGGGGCATTCCCACCATATATGAATGTGGGTTCCTGTAGCTTGTAGACACCTCCAACATTGGTCTGAGCTCTCCCGGTTATATTTAGACACCTGGGATGGCACACGGTACCATCTAGCAAATATTTTGAAATTCCTCTCCTGGAAGTTTAGGGAGACTGAGGATTTGTGTGTTAGTTCAAAGATTTTTTCCCAGTCTTCTGCGGGAAGAGGCTGTCCTAGGTCCCTATCCCAGGCATCTGTTAACTTGAGGAGATCTTTCTCACTGTTAGTGCATACCAGTAAGGAGTAAATCTGAGAGACTTTGTGATTTAAAGAGGCTGTGGTAGCACATAATCTTTCAAATGGCGTTAGACTTCTGTGTAAATTAGTTTTGGACATTAGAAGTTTATAGTACCAGGAGAGCTGGGACCACATCAGCCAGTTCACTTTGGGAGGGTTCTGGAGGTTACCTATACTTTCTTTGGACATGAGGCTATTTCAAGTGATGATGTGTCTCATTTGGGCCAAAATTTCCTGTCCCAGCCCAAGGAGGAAAGTTGTTGTACTCCCGTAGCTAGGTTAGGATTATCTAGGAGGGGGGTAAGTGGGCTATAAAGAGTGGATAATCTTAGTCGGTCTCTGATGTCACGCCATTTTCTTAGAACAATTTGGGACCAGAAAGCGATGTCATCAGATGCGGGTTTTAAGTGTGGGGGTATCCATAGCAAAGCTCTTGGATCTAATTTGGATGTTACTGATTCAATTATAACCCATTGTTTGTTGTCTCTATCCTGGAACCAGTTCAGTATGTGCGTTAGTAGGGTCGCCTGGTAGTATGTTTTGATGTCAGGTAAGCCCATGCCCCCTTCTGATTTAGGTCGTATAAGGAGTTTAAATTTTGTCCTATGGGTTTTACCTAGCCAAATAAAGTTCAGCATTGTCGATTGTAATTTTTTAAGAAAGGAGGAGGGAAGTCCAATGGGTATAGCTTGCAGTATATAAAGAATTTTGGGAAGAGTATCCATTTTAATAACATTTATGCGACTAGACCAGGTGAGTCTAAGGTTGGTCCAGTTATCAAGTTCTTTTTGGATTTTGCTGAGGAGTGGTGGGTAGTTGAGTTGGAATATTTTGCTGGGATCATTGGGTATTAAAATTCCCAGATATTTAATGTGGTTGGGCTGCCATCGGAACTTAAAAGACTTTTTTAGGGTATGAATAGTTGGTGCTGGGAGATTTATATTTAGTGCTTCAGTTTTTGTGATATTAATTTTGAAATTGCTAACTTCTCCGAATCTATTTAGCTCAGAGAGAATGTGTGGGAATGCAATGTGGGGGTTAGATATGTATAATAATGTTATATTTTTTTCATGATAGTGGTCCTTTTACTGTCTTGGGACCGTGGTAGTAGGAATCGTAGCCGCACCTGCAATCTCTAACTCTGATGCGGCGTAGATTCTACACCGTGTCTTTTCGCGGTCCTGAGCCGATCCTTACTCACCGCCGCAGACTTCCTTCTATGGGTAAGGAGCCAATGAAACTGGATCCTTACCAGGTGATCACTGTGAGCCAATCACAGTGATCACTGAATGGCCACATAAAAAAAGGTCTCTGCTCAGTGTGGTGCGGTCCGTATTCTACTTTTTCTTGCCTCTTTTCTCCTTTCTGTCTCCTTTCTTTATATTCTCTCCCATGCCTCACACACACACTCTCCCCTCTCTGTGATGTGTTGTAGTTTGGTACAGGAATGGCGTGCCGTTTTCAGGAACATTTGTAAGCCACTTTCATTATTGGTAAGTGCAGCTGGATAAACACCAGCAGAGAAGGTTCGATGCTGCTGCTGGTTGCAGTAAATGAAATTGAATTTGTTCCTTGGTGTATTAAAGACAGAACCGGAGTTGCATACAGCTCAAAGGTCAATGCTTACTCATAGCTTTTGATAACGGATTTCATGCTTAGATTGGCTTAACCATTTTTGTGCCAAGCAAACATGCAGTTTTGCTGACAGAAAGGACAAGACTGGACGATCTCCAGACTTGCAGATGCAACAGTTCCTCAGTGCTGGGGAGATGAAAAAGAAATGAAACCTTTTCAGAAAGTGTTCTATGCTGGATTTCAATAAGTTCCTTAGTGCCCCTCTTTTCCATGGGAATGTTTCATAATGACAGTGTGACTGCACTCTGTATATGGGTGACATGACAGCTGCACTTTGTATATAGGGTACATGCACTTTGTATATGAGGGACACGACGGCTGCACTTTGTATATGGGGACACGACGGCTGCACCTTGTATATGGGGGACACGACGGCTGCACTTTGTATATGGGGGACGCGACGGCTGCACTTTGTACATGGGGGACGCGACGGCTGCACTTTGTACGTGGAGGACGTGACGGCTGCACTTTGTACGTGGGGAACACGACGGCTGCACTTTGTACATGGGGGACACGACGGCTGCACTTTGTACATGGGGGACACGACAGCTGCACTTTGTACATGGGGGACACGACGGCTGCACTTTGTATATGAGGGACACAGTGGCTGCACTTTGTATATGAGGGACACGACGGCTGCACTTTGTATATGAGGGACACGATGGCTGCACTTTGTATATGAGGGACACGACGGCTGCACTTTGTATATGAGGGACACGACGGCTGCACTTTGTATATGGGGGACACGACGGCTGCACTTTGTATATGGATGTCAGGGCGGCTGCACTTTGTACGTGGGGGACACAACGGCTGCACTTTGTACGTGGGGGACACGACGGCTGCACTCTGTAGGTGGGGGACACGACGGCTGCACTCTGTACGTGGGGTACATGAGGGCTGCACCTTCGATAGGAGTGTCGTGTGTCTGTAATACTATCAAGATGAGGTCTGCGTCCTCGGTTCCTCATTGAACGGCTCAGTTTATCTGTACAGCAAAGTCCCAGTTATCCAGAAAGCAGGCACCCGGAAGTCTCAACTAACCGGCATTTCTAAGGGGCATAACTAGGACTGTGCTTTGGGGGGTTTGCAGGGCATTGTAGGGTAGACAATAAATACCAAGCCTCCAGGCACTGTCTTCTTTTCCTGCAGCTCCCTTCTGTTTTCCGGCATCCATGCACGGCTGTTGGCGTGTCACCTGACCCGATGCGGGTTGGATGACACGCCGGGAGCCGTACACACAGGATGTGGGAAAGCTGCTAAGAGCTACAGGAAGGGTAGAAGATTTTGCCTAGACGCTCAGTAAGTATTTTCTGCTTTGTGGGGTGGGAGAGGATTGCGCTTTTTCAGCTCAACCAACCAACAAGCAAACATATCCATATCTGGCATCATGCAATCCCTGCCTGTGCCAGATACTGGGGACTATATTGCACCTAATCGCACCTGCCACATTGCAATGCACCACCTATAGCGACATTCACAGTGTGGCAAGCCGCATTAGAATGCAGCCGTTACACCGCAACCCACCACTGTGAATTTGGGCTTACTTGGGTAGTTTGTATTTCCAGAACAGTTGATCACTATGACCTGATATGCTGGTAATCGATTATTGCCATCTGTCTTACAGATTCTGCATAGTTTATGGATCAGATGCATGACCTGAAGCAGAAATACATTTACACTGTCTGTTTTGCACTGCATTGTATACTAGAAAACTTTATCAGGACAGAGGGGTGAAAGCAGCAGTGTGATGAATTCATCTCTGCTCAGACTATTGCTTTTTGATCTATAAATGATCTTTTATTATATCATTGACCCGTGTGTCGCTTCCTCATGTTATCGGAACATGAAAAGGAAGGGATTGACTTACTTATCTGAATAGAAATTTGAAAAAAAGAAAGCAGAATCTGAGCTGTTAGTATTTTAACGCCGTAGAATGTGAAGACAAACAATTATAAAAGGAGTGCCTGCAGGGAAGGGTTTATGTACACACATGACTAGAGTGTGACTGCAGGACGGTGACTATTCCCATTGCCTCGCTGCAGTCTCACAAAGGCTACATAAATGGAGGCCATCGCTCATACAAGGCCTCCCTTAGGACAGCTGAAGTGAGAGAGATAAGGAGGCTGCCATATTTATTTTCATTAAAAAATACCAGTTGCCTGACACTCCTGCTGAGCTCTTTGGCTACGGTAGTGTCTGCTTCACACACCTGAAACAAGCATGCAGCTAAACCTGTCAGATCTGACAATGTAAGGAACACATTCCCTACCATGCTTGAAAAACAGGAAAAAAGGAAAAAACCGAGAGCCAAATCTAGTGTAGTAAGTACGACCAATATGGAAAAGGTATATAGATGAGAATATACTCACAAGTGTGGGTCACCACGCAGGCGACCACTGTAATAGCAGATGGGGAGAATTATCACCTGACCCCACTCAGGTATAAAAAGTCGCTCTCTATAGAAAGAAAAAAATGGGGTAACACCCCTCCACCCAGGGTGGACAAGATATGTATAAAAATGGTAAATAGAGGCGCCAAAATAGGATAAGATGGGTTAAAAACCGTTTAAAAGGAGGGGGTGGGTGGATCCACTACCCTCACTAAAAATGACCAGGCTAAATCAAGCCGTAAATAATGCAAGAAAATATGTATTAGTCTCCAAATACAGTGCAACGCGTTTCACGGGCACACATCCCGCTTCATCAGGCAATTGAGGTAGGAGAACACCAGTGTAGGTCAATTGAAAGCTAGAGCGCCTCTGTATCGTTCTACAGAGGCGCTCTAGCTTTCAATTGACCTACACTGGTGTTCTCCTACCTCAATTGCCTGATGAAGCGGGATGTGTGCCCGTGAAACGCGTTGCACTGTATTTGGAGACTAATAAATATTTTCTTGCATTATTTACGGCTTGATTTAGCCTGGTCATTTTTAGTGAGGGTAGTGGATCCACCCACCCCCTCCTTTTAAACGGTTTTTAACCCATCTTATCCTATTTTGGCGCCTCTATTTACCATTTTTATTCACATTCCCTACCAGTTCACCATGTTAATGTTATAAATATGAATTTAATATGTTAATATGTTAATGTTATAAATATGAAATAAATATGGCAGCCTCCACATCCCGCTCACTTCAGGTGTGCTTTAAGCTGCCTCTACACTGCTACATTTATTTAATAGATTAAATGTGAAATTTGTTAAAACATTAAATCAATCAAAAATGTATTAAATACTTTTTGTTCTCTGAATATTTTATCAATCAAACATTGATCATTTAAGAGCATCCTTGGCACAGCCTATCACAGCCGAAGCACTGAGGTAAAGGGGGTTTGCCATTGACTGGAACAATACCAACAAACCGCGCTGCATAACTTAGTACATCAGGTAGTAGAAAGTTAGAGGTTTTAGTGGTGCAGTCGATACATTAGATGGATTCCTGCTTGAATCTAATATGTCACCCTTGTCGCAAGAGTCCAGATAACCGATTGAGTAATCCATTGGCTTGATCTACCCATCATCTAAAGCCCCATACACACGCTCTAAAGTGGTCTTTTATGCAGCACAATTGTTAAACAACTTTTGTTGTGAACCAAGTTGAAACCACTACAAAAAGTATTTTGCTATTGTTCAAAAAGCTGAGAAGTCAATACAACTGTTGGATTGACTTCTTACCAGTCTTACCAGCTTTTTGAACAATGGCAAAATACTTTTTTTTATTTTTTATTTTTTTAGCTGCTTCAACTTGTTTCACAACAAAAGTTGTTCAACAATTGTGCTGCATAAAAGACCGCTGTAAAACGTGTGTATGGGGCTTAAGGGCCCATTTCCACTATCGCGAATTCGCATGCGTTTTTCACATGCGAATTCGCATAGCAATACAAGTGAATGGGACTGTTTCCACTTGTCAGGATTCCTTTGAGTTTTTCTGTGCAGAAAAAATTCGCATGGCAGAGCCATCAGAATTCACATATCGCATACCACTATGCGAATCGCATACAATGTATTTAATAGGAAATTCACATGCGGTTTGGATATGCGAATTTTTTAAGCGAATTTTCATGCGAATTTGCATAGAAACAATGGGAAAATCACACCAGCACTGCCATGGTTAAATTGGCATACATCGTCATCCATGCGAATTCGCATGAAAATTCGCATAGACCAGCCTGCAAAATTCGCATCCGCATGTGAATTTTTCCCGCGACGATTCCCACTGCACAAGTGGAAATGCAGCCTGACAGTTTATGGCCAACATGAAAAGGACAGGTATACTTATAATTGACCAGGTGACATGTCCTGTATGGAGCAGTGGTGAAATCATGAAGTGCCAGCTCTGCCAATGCCTTAGGCTTCGGGTGTCTGTGGATACTGGAAGGATGGTGAGCAAGTACCCACAGACACCCGAAGCCTAAGAAATTGGTAGAGCTGGCAATTCATGATTTCACTACTGCTCCATCCAGGGCATGTCTCCTGGTCAATTGAAAGGCGGCTTCCCCTGGAAATGAGATTAGTCTGTATATTTTATTCTCGCCAATGCCACATAGAAGCTGAAGGGAGCAGTAGTGCTGTATGTAAACAAAGTGTTGGCTCTTGGATATCATTCACATCATTTAGCGCAGATGGCTGTGCGATTGGAACGCAACGCGTCCGATCGCACGCCATCTGCGCTACTATGCGCTGCGCTAGAGATCCCATACACTACAGTGAATGGGATCTGCTCTGCGGTTCCCGAAAATGCCGATAGCACATCGCGTTGCTGCACGGCGCAATACAATGGAAACGGTAGATGGGCTATCTATGCCCTTCTACCGTTGTTGCGTGTCGCACACTATGCGCGCTGCCAAAATGCGCACGGCAGCGCGCATAGTCTGAACGAACCCTTAAAGAGAACCCGAGGTGGGTTTGAAGAATATTATCTGCATACAGAGGCTGGATTTGCCTATACAGCCCAGCCTCTGTTGCTATCCCAAACAGCACTAAGGTCCCCCTGCACTCTGCAATCCCTCATAAATCACAGCCATGCTGCTGACAAACAGCTTGTCAGAGCTGGCTGTGTTTATCTCTATAGAGTCAGTCTGCTGCTCTCCCCGCCTCCTGCAGAACTCCAGTCCCCGCCTGCATCCCTTCCCTCCCTGCTGATTGGAGGGAAGGGACGGGGGCAGGGACCGGAGCTATACAGGAGGCGGGGGAGCAGCTGAGACTGACACTACAGATGTAAACACAGCCTCACAGCACGGCTGTGATTTATGAGGGATTGCAGAGTGCAGGGGGACCTTAGTGGGGTTTGGGATAGCAACAGAGGCTGGGCTGTATAGGCAGATCCAGCCTCTGTATGCAGATAACATTCTTTAAACACACCTCGGGTTCTCTTTAAGAAAACCAGGCCCCGAGTGCCTGTATGTGCAGATGGGGAGTGGATTTTCCTATTTAGAACGGTCTGTTTCTTCACTAGTGTGAAGAAACATTCAGTTTTCTCATTGCCGCCAGTGCAGCACTTCAGCTCCCGTTTCCGTCGCTAGGCTCAGCGGTCTGGTAAAACTGGTGCTGAATCAAAGTTGCAGTCTGTTTGAATGGATGGATGTGAACGGATCCATAGGTTAACAATAGATCCATAGGTTAACAATAGATACATTCCGAACCAGGAACGGACCGTTTTTGTTTTTGTTTTTTTACCGCCAATGTGAACCGGGCCTTAGGCTTTTGTGTCTACAATTGTGGGTGTGTTTTGGTATGCATTTGTGCTTGCAAATAGTTTGCTAAAGCTAAAGAATGTTTCTCCTCTGTATGTCAGTGTATATGTTACGGCCAGAACCCGAAGTTTGGCCACTTCTAGTTCTGGCCGGCCACTTCGGGTTCTGGCCGGCCAATGTGCGAAGTGGCCGCTGCGCTGCGGCCAATGTGAGAAATGGATTAATTCCTGTGACATTAAGGTATCTTCTGGCCGCAGCGCAGCGGCCAAACGTACAACAACTTAGTTAATTTAATGGAATTAAGCCGGTGGCAATGTAATAATTCAAGCCGCCGGCTTTTTCTCTGCCTCTCTCCTCCCCCCGCCTCTCTCTCCTCCCCCCGCCTCTCTCGCTCTCCTATGGGCAGCCGGCGGGGACACGCGTGTCCCCCCGGAGTCGTTCGTCGCGGCAGTGAATCCTGCCGTTCTTGCAGAGCGGGTGCTGGCAGAAGCAATGTCTGCAGCCTCCCCACTCTGCTTTCCTGGTGCGACGAACGACTCTCATGGACACGCATGTCCCCGCTGGCTGCCCATAAGAGAAGTAGGAGAGAAAGGCGGGGGGGGGGGAGGAGGAGGAGAGAGAGGCGGGGGGGGGGGAGAAGGAGGAGAGAGAGGCGGATGGGGGGGAGGGGAGAAGGAGAGAGAGAGAGGCGGGGGGGGTGGGGAGAGGCAGACCAAAAGCCGGCGGCTTGAATTGTTACATTGCCGCCGACTTAAATTAACTAAGTTGTTATACGTTTGGCCGCTGCGGCCAGAAGATACCTTAATGTCACAGGAATCAATCCATTTCTCACATTGGCCGCAGCGCAGCGGCCACTTCGCACATTGGCCGGCCAGAACCCGAAGTGGCCGGCCAGAACTAGAAGTGGCCAAACTTCGGGTTCTGGCCGTAACATATATAAGCTTTGTTTTTCAGTTTTTGTCAGGAACCAGTCTGACAAAGGCTTTTTATAAGCCGAAAGCTCACTGTTTTTTCATCTCTAAGTTAGCCAATAAATGGCATCATTCTGATTCAAAACTCCTTGCCTTTAATGGAGTAAAATATAGTATCAGTTAATATAAAACGCATGTAAAAACGCAGTCCTCTGTGTCTTCATCGGAATACATTATGTGCGTTTTACATGCATTCTAGGGAAATATGCAGCAAGTTGTGTGCTTTGAAAAATGCACACTGAAAAATGCAAAGATATGCGTTTTTTTTTAATCTGGCCCATAATCCACTTAGGGCCAAGTTTACAACATGGCCTGAACACAAGATGGGATCTGGGTTGTATCACCTGATTTCCTACTATTCTGGATTTAATGTCCATTTATCTATCTTTTCTCATTCATTTATAATTTTTATATGTATTCACTGTATATTTGTGTATTCACTGATTTTCAGCTTACTTACAACCATCATTAACATAACCATACTGTATTTGTATTGCTTTGTTCTTGATTTTCGTATTTTTTTTTTTTCGTGTATAATGGCCCATTCCAGTGTCTTCCATCTCTCACTTCGCCTTACATAGGCAATTTGTTTTTATTATTCTCTATTTGAGGAACATTCCTGCTTTTACTTCGGTCTCTCCCCCTCCGCTTCCTTGGGGCATGCCTCTTTGATTCACATGAGGTCGGAGGGGTCTTGTGCATTAATGTGTTGTGTTCTATGATTAAAGACCAATGTGAGTCCAAAACATACCAGCTGCCTGGCTGTGTGGTTTTAACCCGATTAAGTAGAGGTGGGTTCATATTTTGCTACGGACATTGTGTGGGACTTCCTCCTTTCTGTACTGCCATAGACTTTCATTATGGAGAAAAACACGTTTTCTGCAAAGCTATTGTATCTGCTTAGTGTGCTCCTAGCCTCAAACCTCTTGTACCTCCAGCTGCAGTGGGCTTGCTGGGGTTTCTAGTTCCGTGGCCGGTAAATATAGCACACAGGTCATCCATCTCTTCCAGAGCCTGTACTGTTATTGAGTTTCTCTTTTCATGCAGTTCCCAGTGAAATGTCGCCTCGTTTTCCCTCTGATGCCGCTGAGTTATTCCGCTGATGGATTTCTGCAGCTTGAATGGAGTTTTATTTATTGCTGTAAGGCAGGGTGGCTGAGCAGTTCTCCACGCGGAAAGGAAGTCACAGGTCCATATTTCAGAACTATAAATAACTTATTGAAATCACCCCCTTTCCCGACTCTCCTCCGGCTCACGCCAAGCCGCTACCTGCTGCGGGAATTTTATGTTTATGTAAAGGAACCTGCGCAGGTGAAATATTCATGTGTGCCAAAGAACCAATCTCCTGAAATGAACAGACTCTGGTTCAGGATAAAGGGGCAGGAATATGACCAGTGCAAGGATAAGCAGCTGTGAAAAGGTCTAGATCAAGATTCTGATTGGCTGCGTTATTTTATCTGTCTTGCTCCAATTTTTCTTGCAGTGAGTTTAATTAAACTGGCCCAACTGTTTCCAGACATTGCGAATTAACCCTCCCCCCCCCAAAAAAAAAAACCTTTTTAAAGAGAAGCTGTCAGCCATACTATCCCAGAAAAAAACAACTTATAAGTAGATAAATACTTGCTCTACTTACATAGCATATGTATTGCAATGTCCACGTTTTGATTTTAGTGATTTTTCTTTAGTAAAAAAACAGTGAAAATCCTTCTTGGGAGTCTATCTTGAAGCCAATCCTGATGTCATTTCTTCCCTTACTCTCCTCTGCCTGATCGTGTATGCATTTCCTGTCCTCCTACCAGTCTTTAGGCACTCCCACTCAGTTCTGTAGTAGAGAGCATTGTCTCAGCATGGCCAATATTGGCCAATCAGAGAGGAACAGAGGTATGGCAGGAGAAAACAGGAGGGAAAGAGGCTTCAACCAATCAGGCTGCATTAGTTAAGTCTGTGAGGAAAGTAAAGAAGCAAAAAAAAAAGGACAACCTAGCATGCCCTTAAACTTCGTTTGTGCGGCAGATGTACCAAATAAGAGTCAGGTAAACTGGGGAATGATCATTTCTCAACAAGAAAAGTAATAGTGATTTTTACCTTTTGGATTGCCTGGTTAGCGTACTTATTACTTGTTTACCAGATAAAAATTGATTTTTTATTTTAAACCCAACAGTTACACTTTAAAGAGACCTCTGCATGAGGCCAGCGGATGAACACAACAGCTCAGTCTTCAAGGTTTTTTAGCTCCGCAAATCCTCAGGCATGTGGGGTAAGCCCTTTAGCCGCGACAAGACCATTCCCATTGAGGGACCCCTATGCTAACGTTGGGTGCAAGTGCAGCCTAACCATGCAATGAGCATATCCATAATAAGACCTGTACAAGCTAGGATAAAAAAAAACCTGAGAGCAGGCTTACCTAAGATCGCACCTAATCTGAATCTGGTACAATTAGACATCTGGGGTGGGGTGAGTGGGAGGGTGGAGAGACAACCAACAGAATTCCCCCATGTGCTACTGCATAAACCAGACCAGTAATAAACACAGAACCAAAGTGCAAAGGTAACTAACATTAGGTCTTTAATGTCTGGTACACACTGTGCAATATCCTGTCATATCGAGGGTTCAAAACGATCATTTCAGACAGATCTGATCAGGTTTCCGTTCCATTTTTTTTTAGACGTGATTGGAAAATTGATCGAAAAAACTATTCGAAATCTGGTCGGACCTGTCGGAAATTATCCATTTGACTTCCCGGTCTGAAGGTAAATAGCGTGGCATGTACCAGGCATAAAGTACGGCTCCTTATTTCTTTTGATACTGATGGTCATCGATGCTCAAATATTTTTGAAATGCAAATTTAGTAGGATTAACTCTCTGGTTTTTCCTGCAGCTTTTTAAGATTTTGTAGACCAGTCAAATCTGCCTTTTTGCAGCTATAGCAACAGTCCATTGTTTGGAGAGCATAACAGCTCCGTATTTGTACCTTACTAGCTTATTTTCCAGCGACCGTTTCTTTCATTTGCAGATAGAAGTTTTCACAACTAAAGTTATATTGGAATCTCAAATGCCTGTGTGCAACCATGTGCCGTTTGGTCACCTGTCTGCATTTCTGTACTGCCGGCTGAGATAATCAGTGCAAATGAAAGTGGTTTTAGAAACCTATAGATGTTGGGAAAGAAATTGTACTTTTTGCCACAATTGTGAAGCAATGAATTAAAATGGCTGCAAATAAAATATGTGCTTATTTACTGATTAAAGAGACACTGAAGCGAAACAAAATTGATATAATGAATTGGTTATCGGATAATTACTAGAAGATTAGTAGCAAAGAAAATATTCTCATATTTTTATTTTCAGTTATATAGTGTTTTTTATAACATTGCATCATTCTCTAATATTTGCAGTTTACACCCTACTCATCATTCTAAATGATTTTACAGAGCAGGCCAGTGATCTATTGACCTGTCCTCTGGGGAGAAAAATAAAATAGTGACTGACAGCTGAGATAACAAGCTTCAGAAGACTGAGCTCTCTGCCACTATTTTTTTTTAAAACATTTTTATTGAATTTATCAAACATAACATTTCTCCCTTCATCCTCCAGGACAGCTCACCTGAGATTACTATTGAGCCCCTCCCCTGTGGAAACAATGCACCAATTAATTCAATTAGCCTCAGCCCCTCTCTACTTAGCCAGTTCCCTCCTCCCTTCGTTAGTTCATTATTGTTTCCACTCACCCGTGGTCAGTGCACGCTATAGGGAAGCTTGTTGTGGCACCTATGGTGAAAGTTTGGTTCGTGTTGTCCCCTGGAGGTTGCAGCTCATGCTTGAGATGGCAGAGCGGATGAGCGGCTACGCACAAGGTTGGAGAACAAAGTGGCCGACTGATCGTCGCAGTCATCCATAGCGATGGGTGTGCTGCGTCCACCTTCCGGGCTGCCCATCTTCCTGGTGTTCGTGCGCTCCAACGCTGGAGAGATCACGTGTCGCGCTTACCCGTCTGGGAAGCGCGTTTGGCTCCGCCCACGGGGGCGTCGATTGGCCGAACGGCAGGAAGGTCTTCTTTGACCTCTGGGGGTGGTGCCGGCGGCCGGAGACAGCTTCATTATAGCTGGGAGCGCACGTGTAACGCCGACACGCTGTCAGTGCGGCGTGGAGATGGAAGGTACTGAAGCCTCCACTGCGGGCAGCAACAAGGTACCGGTTGCAGACTCTGAACCAACGCCGGCTCAGGTACATAACGGTTTTTATCTATCCCTGGCTATTTGAATTTGTTGACACGTAGAATAGAATTACATAGCATTTGTCTTTTGTTTCTGTTTTTTTCCTATAGAAAGCTCAAAAGTCTACGCAGAAGACTAACAAATGCACTAAATGTGGCGAGGTTTTACCTCCCAACAATAGCAGGTCTGCCTGCGACAAGTGTAGACACAGGCAAGGCAGAGATATTACTGAAAAGGGAGAGCCTAGCCTAGATACGAATGTAGTCATGATAGACCTAATGAAGTCGATGAAGAAAGAATTAACCACTACTTTCGCTGCATTCCGGGCAGCTTTTCCTACACAACCGCAGTTGCAAGCTGTGTTGCAGCCGCTCCTGCCTACACAATCAGGACAGGGGGGAACACAGCCTGGGGCCATACAGGCTTTAACTGATAACATGAGCAGAGGGGAAGACCAACCACAGGGTTCACAGGCATGGACACCCCAGAATCAGCAGGTGCAGCCTTTACCCCTAAGACTGGGCCCGGTAGAACCCAATTCTCCTCAGGAATCTTATGAGGAAGTATCGGAGGAATCATTGGAAGAGGGGGAAGCTAGAGAGTCAGGAGAGGATATTCCCACTACTAGAACCCCTAGATACTTGTTTAACGTGGAGGATACACCTGAGCTTTTAAAAGCGGTGTACGAATCGGAACATATCCAGGATACAACCCCCGCATCCTCAATTCAAGATGATATATATATATATATATAGGGGGTTAGAGGACACAGGTAGCAGAACCTTCCCGGTACACAGATCAATCAAAAGTGTTATATCTTCTCAGTGGAAGCAGCCTGAAAAGAGGATTTTTATTCCCAGATCATTCAAGAGAAGGTTTCCTTTCTCCCAGGAAGAGCAGAAGTCATGGGCAAAATGTCCTAAGATTGATGCACCTTTGTCCCAGCATTCCAAGTCAGCTGACCTCTCATTTGAGGATGCAGGCAGCCTTAAAAATCCCATGGATCGCAAGGCAGAGATATTACTTAAAAGGGCATGGCAGGCAGCATCCTTTGGGTTTAAACCTGCCATAGCGGCTATATGTCTTACCCGCAACCTAGAAAAATGGATGCGTGGATTAAGATCACACCTCATAGCAGGTACTTCTCATGAGAAAATGCTAGAATCTCTGCCAGTTATGGAAAGAACGGTGGCTTTCCTGGCGGATGGGGCAGCAGAATCCGCTAAGAGCAGCAGCCAAAACGACTGCTTTGATCAATTCCTCCAGACGAGCAATATGGTTAAATGCTTGGGAGGGAGATGTCTCCTCCAAGCATCGTCTCTGTGCGATGGAATTTCAGGGGGAGTTGTTGTTTGGGAAAGATCTAGAAACCATTTTGGAAAGATCTTCTGATAAGGCCAAGAAATTCCCTGACAAAAAGAAAAGAGGTACTAAGCTTTTTCAGGGAAGACGATTTTTTTCCAAACAAGATCAGAATAGGCAGCAACAGCAACAACAAAGGTCCAGAAGATGGACTTATAATGCAGGCAGAGGCAGATCGGCTTTTCTATTCAATAAGCCACAGCCACCCGCCGCAAAACCAAACAAATGACACAGACTTACAGGTGGGGGGAAGGCTTCTTCATTTTTTTCAAGCTTGGCAGAAGATAACAAGCAGCGAGTTTATGTTGGATTTAATAAAGAATGGGTACAGAATAGAATTTCGGTCCCTTCCCCCAACAAACTTTGTCATCACAGGAACTCCGAGGGATCCGCAAAAGGCGGAAGCCATAAGGTCCTCAGTGACAAAATTATTACAACAAAAGGTGATTCAAAGAGTTCCGGAGCAGGAACAGCTCAGAGGTTTTTATTCCCGGGTGTTTCTAATTTAGAAACCTTCGGGAAAATACAGGATGATTCTAAACCTAAAGCCTCTGAACCCTTACATTCTGGAGAAAAAATTCCGGATGGAGAGCGTTGCCTCAATTCGCAATTTAATTTGGCCAGGAGCTTTTATGGCCACCTTGGATCTGGAGGATGCTTACCTCCACATCCCGATTCATCCGCACTTCCAGAGGTTCTTGAGATTTGCGGTAATCATGGGAGACGCGATATGCCATTATCAATATTGCGCCCTACCCTTCGGAATATCCTCAGCCCCGAGGATATTTACGAAAGTCGTCGCCGAGGCAGTCGCACATCTACATCTCCAGAATGTAAGGGTTCTTCCATATCTGGACGATTTTTTAGTTTTAGCAATGTCCGAACAATCTCTAAGGGAGAATCTGCAGATCTGTATGCAGACTCTCCAGGGGTTAGGATGGTTAATCCGCAAAGAAAAATCCTGCTTGCAACCAGCACAGTCAGCTCTATTCTTGGGTCTGATCTGGGACACAGTGCAGGAAAGGATCATACTTCCGCAGTCAAAAGTGTCCAAGCTGATATCAGCGGTGGAGGAATTCGGATTGAATCCGACCGTATCCCTCAGACAGACTATGTCCCTTCTTGGGCAAATGACCTCGGTAATACCTGCGGTTGAATGGGCGCAGGCGCATACACGTCACCTACAAACTTGGTTTCTCCAGGTTTGGGACAGGAAAAAAGCATCATTAGACAGCCAGGTGATACCCCCTCAACAGGTTCTGAGGGCATTACAGTGGTGGACGAATCCAGAAAACCTAGTCAAAGGCCGGCCTTGGGGGCAGAAAGACCCAGTGAAGCTGTACACGGACGCAAGCTCTTGGGGTTGGGGAGCGCACTGTCTAGACCACCAGGTCCAGGGGCAGTGGGCCCCCCAGATCAGACAGAGTTCCTCAAATTTCAGGGAACTTATGGCGGTCAAATTAGCACTACATTCCTTGCAACCACACATTCGGAGCAGGGAAGTAATGCTCTATTCCGACAACATGGTCACAGTCTCCTATATCAGGAGACAGGGAGGAACCAGAGTTCAATCCCTGATACAATTAACATTACAGATTCTGTATTGGGCAGAGGAGAATCTTCTGTCACTGACAGCCACCCACATTCAGGGTACACAAAACCGATGGGCGGACGCACTCAGTCGGTCAGTCATAAGGGAATCCGAATGGCAGTTAAATCAGGAGATTTACGAAGAGATAATCAAAGAGTGGGGTATACCGGTTCTGGATCTATTTGCCACACCCCAGAATGCGAAGGTAAAGGATTTTTGTTCCCTTCATCTTCAATAGGCCGGTTGGACGCCCTAGCAGTAGAATGGCCAAGGGGGCTGCTGTATGCATTCCCGCCATTCAACTTAATTCCCAGAGCTCTCAACAAAGTAAGGGACTCACAAGCAGAAGTGATTTTCATAGCACCCTGGTGGCCGAAAAGGGCCTGGTTCCCTTTTCTGCAAGCCCTAAGGATAAGGGGCCCATGGCACTTGGGGAACAGAGGGGATCTACTAATCCAGAACGACCAGATTCATCCAGATCCCGGATTCTTCAATCTCACAGCCTGGATCCTGAAAGGGAAAGTTTGAGGGTCTTAGGTTTCTCAAATAGAGTTATTGATACGTTGCTTAGATGCAGAAAGGACAATACTCGGAAAATTTATGCCAAGGTTTGGAGGATTTTTTGTTCTTGGAAGGAGAAGAATAATGTCAGAACAAATGACTTAAAATTTATTTTAGAATTCTTGCAGGATGGAGTGGACATGGGGTTGGCAGTAAGCACCCTCAGAGTCCAGGTCTCAGCCTTATCTATATTTTTAAACAGGCAATTATCCACTGAGTTGCATATAAAGAATTTTTTCAAAGCAGTGGCCAGATCACAGCCAGTCCCGGTCAAGATGATACCTCCCTGGGACCTATCGCTTGTTCTAGATTATCTAATGTCAGACAAAATTTTTACATCTGAAACGATCGCCGTCAAGATGTTAATATTGAAAGTGGCGTTTCTGGTAGCCATAACTACAGCAAGGAGGGTGGGGGACATCCAGGCCCTATCAATAAAGGACCCTGACATGGTCATTCACCCCGACCGGATAGTCTTTCGACCAGACCCCACATATCTCCCGAAGGTAGCGACACAGTTTCACAGGAGCCAGGAGATAGTGTTACCTTCTTTTTCTACAAATCCCCAAAATGAGGACAGGACATTCTACGTTTATCAAGCATTACCGTGTGGAGCAGCTTTCAAGTCAGGATCAAGCATTTGGTCGCAAGGTGCTCCAGGCAGTCATCCCACCCTAAGGTACAAAATAAGTTCTCGCTGGTCTCAGGTGAGCTGTCCTGGAGGATGAAGGAAGAAAGGCCGAGCTACTTACCGGTAGTAGTGTTTCGGCGAAGCCTCCAGGACAGCTGCCTTAGTTCCCAGCCCAAAAAAAAAAAAGGAAATGGTGTATATATGTGTATATATATGTTTAACATGCTGGAAGGGAGCTAAGTACTCTTCTAAGAACTAACGAAGGGAAGAGGGAACTGGCTAATTAGAGAGGGGCTGAGGCTAATTGAATTAATTGGTGCATTGTTTCCACAGGGGAGGGGCTTAATAGTAATCTCAGGTGAGCTGTCCTGGAGGCTTCGCCGAAACACTATGGGCCCTTTTCCACCAGCGCGTTTGCGCTGGCTGAATCGCAAAAACGCAAAACGCTAGCGATTTTACAATCGCTACGGTTTGCTTTTTAACATGGGAATCGCGGTAGGTCATTTCCACTACCGCGATTCGTTTTTGCCGCGAACGCGCGGCGGAGCGATAATTCCCGCGATTTTGCTATGCAGTGCATAGCATAGCAAAATCGCGGCCGCGAACATCGGGGAGTCGCCGGTAATTGCGATTCAGCAATCGCTAGCGTTCAGCGTGAACGCTAGCGATTGCTAGTGGAAAAGGGCCCTACTACCGGTAAGTAGCTCGGCCTATCAAACATGCATACACAAACCCCGGTCTCCCATGAACAAGTTCAGCCCCCTCCCCCTAAGCTCTCTGCGACTTTGAAAGTTGTGGAGCTCAATGGCTCTTTTGCATAGATAACAGCTAGAGTTTCTTAACTCTTCCTGTACTGGAAACAATATTAGACTCCTATCTCTGCTGCTAATGTTTATTTCTTAGCTGTACTACACATACAAATCATTATATCATAATTTTATTTCGCTTTAGTGTCGCTTTAACTTAACCACTTAAGGACTGCAGTCATAAAACCCCTTAAGGACCAGACACTTTTTTTCTATTCAGACCACTGCAGCTTTGACTGTTTATTGCTCGGTCATACAACCTACTATCTAAATGAATTTTACCTCCTTTTCTTGTCACTAATACAGCTTTATTTTGGTGCTATTTGATTGCTGCTGTGATTTTTATTTTTTATTATATTCATCAAAAAAGACCTGAATTCTGTCAAATTTTTTTTTTTTTTTACTTTCTGTGCTGACATTTTTCAAATAAAGTAACATTTCTATATACATTTTTGTCTAAATGTATCGTGCTAAATGTCTTTGATCAATAAATACACTTATTGGATTTTTTTTGTTTGGGTAAAAGTTATAGCGTTTACAAACTATGGTGCAAAAAGTGAATTTTCCCATTTTGAAGGATCTCTGACTTTTCTGAGCACCTGTCATGTTTTATGAGGTGCTGGAATTCCAGGATAGTATAAATACCCCCCAAATGACCCAATTTTGGAAAGGGGACATCCCAAAGTATTCACTAAGAGGTATGGCGAGTTCATAGAAGATTTTATTTTTTGTCACAAGTTAGCGGAAAATGACACTTGGTGACAAAAAAAAAAAAGTTTCTGTTTCTGCTAACTTGTGACAAAAAAATAAGAAATCTGCTACGGACTCACCATGCCCCTCTCTGAATACCTTGGGGTGTCTACTTTCCAAAATGGGGTCATTTGTGGGGTGTGTTTACTGTCCTGGCATTTTGGGGGTGCTAAATTTTAAGCACCCCCTGTAAAGCCTAAAAGTGCTCATAGGACTTTGGGCCCCTTAGCGCACCTAGGCTGCAAAAAAGTTTCACACATGTGGTATCGCCGTACTCAGGAGAAATAGTTTGTGTTTTGGGGTGTATTTTTACACATACCCATGCTGGGTGTTAGAAATATCTCTGTAAATGGACAATTGTGTGAAAAAAAAAAAAAATCATTTACAGAGATATTTCTCTCACCCAGCATGGGTATGTGTAAAAATACACCACAAAACACATTATACTACTTCTCCTGAGTACGGCGATACCACATGTGACACTTTTTTGCAGCCTAGGTGCGCTAAGGGGCCCAAAGTCCTATGAGTACCTTTAGGATTTCACAGGTCATTTTGAGGCATTTGATTAAACAATGCACTTGGGAGGTGATCTGAGGGCGGGTCTGCGGGCGATCTGAGGGTGTGGGCGGGGGATCAGGTGCAGTGACGGGGTGATGGGTAATTGACAGGTGATTGACAGGTTATCAGTGGGTGATTACAGGGGAGAATAGATGTATACAGTACAAGGAGGGGGGGGGGGGTCTGGGGAGGATCTGAGGGTGTGGGGGGGGGGGGGGTGATCAGGAGCCCCCAGGAGGCAGTTTAGGACCTAATCTAAAATGTAGCGTTGACAGATAGTGACGGGGTGCTTGATGGGTGATTGGGTGCAAACAGTGGTCTGAGGGGGTAATCAGGGAGGGGTCTGAGGGGTGCTGTGGGCGATCAGGGGGGCAGGGGAATAGGATCAGTGTGTGTGTGTGTTTGTGTGTGTGTGTGTGTGTGTGTGTGTTTACATGCACAGCTGCCTCCTCCCCTGGTGGTCCCTCGATCACTGGGACCACCAGGGGAGGAGGCAGCCTGTATAATACACTTTGTATACATTACAAAGTGTATTATACACTTTGTATGCGGCAGATCGGGTGTTATCAACCCGCCGGCGCTGCTAATTGGCCGGCGGGTTGACGGCGCGGGTGGGTGGAGCCTAATGCCGGCGGATGCGCGCGCATTTATGCGCGCAATCCCCGGGTAATCAGTCTCTTAGGTGCCGCCGCCGATCGGCGTTACGCTGTCCTGGGGGTGCCACTTTGCCGCCGCCAACTGGTAGTGGGCGGTCGGCAAGTGGTTAAATTGGGGGGGGACTGGGGAAGGTGGTAAAGAAGAATAACCCAGTCGCCTTACTCAGTGTACAGTCTTTATAAATCCCCTTGAGTAACTAGTGTAACGTTATTAGAATCCATGGCACCAAATACATTTTGGCGCTAGTGAAGCCACTAGTAGAATATCGCCAATACTGTCAATATTCTACTAAAGCTTTTACCTTCTCCTAACATTAATCCTCTCCTTAGCTAGTCCTAAAACTAGCCTTTATTATTATTAGTTATTTTATTCATAATAAATGCATACAATGATACAAAGAATGACAGACGTGACAAGGTCATAGGACAAAGCTATACAAGGCAAATGGGGTACAAGATACAAGATCATGCTATTTGAGCTGGTTAGTTAGGTCCAGTAATGCAAGTGCAAGGCTGTCATAGGAAAGGAGTACATGATCATGTAGAACACAGTTCCCCAACCCTGTCCTTAAGGCCCACCAGCAGTACATGTTGTGCAGGAAACCACAAACATGCACAGGTGAGGTAATTAGTGACTCAACAGAGCTGATTATCTACCTCTGTGGATTTCCACAAAACATGCACTGTTGGGCCTTGAGGACAGGGTTGGGGAACACTGAGGAATACACTAGGGAAGGGAGGACCCTGCCAGATGCTTACAATCTAAGCCTTTCTGTAAACCCTATGCCTATAGGCTCGTACACACGTCATACTGAAGCCAACGATGAGTCCGTCGGCACCTCCCACTGGGCGGGTTTTTAGCAGACTGTACAGTGTGTGTACAATCTGTCGGTGGACTGATAAGGCTGTTTCTGAACGATCCGCTGGGCGGATCGCTCAGAAACAGCCTTATCAGTTCACCGACAGACTGTACACATGCTGTACAGTCTGCTGAAAACCCACCTAGCAGGAGGTGCTGACGGACCCATCGTTGGCTTCAGTATGATGTGTGTACGAGCCTTAACACTACCCTTCCCTTTTCAATGTAAATTCTATATACACCGGCATATGGCTTAATTTATCTGGAGGCATGTGATTATCTAAAATGACTTTTAATTTGTGTCAAAGTGTCTATTAAATAATTCCTTTTTTTGTATAGCGCTTTTCTCCTGTCAGACTCAAAGTGCTTGCGAGGCAGCCACTAGAGCGCACTCAGTAGGTAGTAGCAGTGTTAGGGAGTCTTGCCCAAGAAACTCCTTACTGAATAGGTGCTGGCATACTGAATAGGAAGAGCCCAGATTTGAACCCAGGTCTCCTGTGTCAGAGGCAGAGCCCTGAACCATTACACTATCCAGCCACCATAGTGGAATGTGGGGAATCCAGCTGCTTAATTCAGGTATCTGGAGACCACAAAACTGTCTGACATTGGTGAGGCCTGCAGATAAAAGACGGACTACCTCAATTGCAGTCTCCCATTGCCCATCTTCCAACTTGCTGGAGCACCCTTTTAAATGATAAACTGTGAGCCTGGAAATTCTATGCTCTTCTTGGACCCGAGTCTTAATCTGGCTCTGACTGCGGGCAAGGGGGAGATAAATAATGCAGCTTTACCACTTGCCAGCCTCGTTAATTGCTGCATTACAGGGCATTGGGCTCCCAATGAGTTCCTGTGCTGTATTGGCCAGTTGTGGCTGCTGCAACTAGAGATGAGCCGAAATTTTCGAAATTTCGAACTGCTTTTATTACGAATGCGAAATTTAACATTACGACCCAAATTCGTAATTTCGTAATTAATTTTCAAATCGTAATTTACAATTTCGTAATCGAAATTTCACTCCCGTAATGACGAATTTCGTGTCTCCAACCGAAATTTTACTTTTTCAGGTTTGTAAGGGTTTCTATCCCTCTAGATGCCTAAAATGAATAGCACAGCCAGCCAGCCAGCCAGTCCTCCTCCTCCTCCTCCTCCTCCTCCTCCCTCTCCCTCTCCCTCTCCCTCTCCCTCTCTCTCTCTCTCTCTCTCTCTCTCTCTCTCTCTCTCTCTCTCTCTCTCTCTCTCTCTCTCTCTCTCTCTCTCTCTCTCTCTCTCTCTCCAGAGATCTGTAGTATTTCAAAACCATACTCACATTCATGACATGTCCAGGGATCAAACCCAGGCCAACCACATGGAAGACCGCTATGCTCACCACCATACCACCAAACACACACTAAATAGACTGCTAACCTAAATCTTACTTGTAGACAGTCATATGAGACACATGCTGGGTGCAGGGCTTTGTGATTGGACCATGGACCATGCGATAGAGTGAGGTGCAAAAATGAAATCATGCCTAGCAGAGGATGGTTTCACAATGCTAAATGCTAGGCTGGCTGTGGTGCAATTGGTTAGTGTGTCTGGCTGGTAACAGCAAGGTTACAGGTTCGATTCCATCCAGGCATGTCTTTTCCTTTTGCGTTCAACAGTTGTCCAAACAGAGCCAACAGAGCCCCAGATAGCCATGTAGAGTTAGGTCACAGCTAGCCTGGCTGTGGTGCAATTGGTTAGTGTGTCTGGCTGGTAACAGCAAGGTTACAGGTTCGATTCCATCCAGGCATGTCTTTTCCTTTTGAGTTCAACAGTTGTCCAAACACCGAGCACAAAGTTTTGCATGCGTAAAGTTTTACGCACGCAAAATACCCCATGGGGTTCAATGGCACAGCGCGCGCACGCAAAAGGAAAAGACATGCCTGGATGGAATCAAACCTGTAACCTTGCTGTTACCAGCCAGACACACTTACCAATTGCACCACAGCCAGGCTAGCTGTGACCTAACTCTACATGGCTATCTGGGGCTCTGTTGGCTCTGTTTGGACAACTGTTGAACGCAAAAGGAAAAGACATGCCTGGATGGAATCGAACCTGTAACCTTGCTGTTACCAGCCAGACACACTAACCAATTGCACCACAGCCAGCCTAGCATTTAGCACTGTGAAACCATCCTCTGCTAGGCATGATTTCATTTTTGCACCTCACTCTATCGCATGGTCCAATCACAAAGCCCTGCACCCAGCATGTGTCTCATATGACTGTCTACAAGTAAGATTTAGGTTAGCAGTCTATTTAGTGTGTGTTTGGTGGTATGGTGGTGAGCATAGCTGTCTTCCATGTGGTTGGCCTGGGTTTGATCCCTGGACATGTCATGAATGTGAGTATGGTTTTGAAATACTACAAATCTCTGGAGAGAGAGAGAGAGAGAGAGAGAGAGAGAGAGAGAGAGAGAGAGAGAGAGAGAGAGAGAGATGGTTGGTTATTCATTTTAGGCATCTACAGGGATAGAAACCTTTGCAAACTTTAAAATACTAAATTTCGTAATCGTAATTACGAAAATTTGCGTAATTTGCGAAAATTACGAAATTTCGATTACTGCTGAAATCGTAATTGTAGTAATTTCGCGAAATTTCGGAAATTCGTAATTAGGTCATTACGCTCATCCCTAGCTGTAACTCTCCCACCCACTCCCCTGCTAAAAGTATACAGGGCCACATGGTGCATGGCTTGCAATATCAGTTGAATATACTTCACTTCCATTAATGGAGATATCCTGATTAGGTGTAGCAGGAAGTTCCAAAGGGCAGGAGCAGCATGACAGAAGGCTCTTCTATCAAAGGTTTTGAAGTGGACTTTTGGAGTGAGCAAGTTATTAGATCATTTTGATCTAAGATTGTGGGGGGTGTGATGCAGTTAGTCCTTTAGGTATCCAGGGACCAGATTGTGCATGGATATGAATGTCAACAAGCCAATCTTAAACAGAATTCTCCATTATATCCGTAGCCATAGGAGTGAGCGAAGGGTTGTTATTTGCTAATGGCGGCGTTGGCTAGTTAACAGCCTTGCAGCGGCATTCTGTACTAATTGCAGGCGGTGCAGGTCTTTGTGTGGAAGGCCTGTGTAGAGAACATTGCCGTAGTCCAACCTTGATGTGATAAAGGCTTGAACTAGGGTTGGAACATCCGCTGAAGGTTTTTTAATGCTTGCAATGTTCCTTAGGTGAAAGGAGGAGTGTTTCTCAACAGCTAAGATTTGATTCCTGAAGCTTAATTCCCCATCAATCAGTTAGCCCAGGCTGCACAGTCTGAGTTGTTCAGGTCTGAGCTCCCTATACTTAGTGGTACTATCCTAGACTGGATCTGCTTTAATAGATTATTTCCGGGTATATTTCTTGTTGTGGGCCCCACCAGCTAGTTGCTGCCCCCACCCCCCAAAAAAATCTGGAGCGGCTACTGGTATGCAGTGCATGTAGCGTGAACTTAGCCTCATTGTGTTCATATTAATTTATAGGTTAAAAATAGCACTGTGGAAAAGTACTGCCCGCTAAGGTACCTCAGGACTGTGTTCAGGAACATTGTTAACCGAGACTGCAGAGATGCAGGAATGAGTGCGGCAGCTTTGGAGTCTGTGTTGCTGTTTGGGTGACATTGAGCCAGTCTGTTCCAGAGAAGCACAAGTTGAGTTTTAATAGAAGGCTTGTGGTAAGGATCAGTTTGTTCTCCTCCGCTGTGGCCATGACAGGAATAACGAGGTCAGTAGCAAGCGGCAGGAATGATAATTGCTTATTTCTTTGTGATACAGTAAGAATGATAGATGGACCCTCACTAATAGAGTCAGGCGCACGTTGATTTAGGGCAGTCACAGGGTAAAGCCACTGCTTTGTTGCATGGAGAGCTGCCAGCCGATATGGATAGACCATCTTATGTAGACTCTTGAGAAACTACCACAGGAGCTGCACCAGTCACCTCTGTGCAGACCCAGAACACATTGGTGGGAATGAATGTTCGTTTTTTCAGTTTTCCTTACGAAGAGGTGAAGTCTGGTCTTCTTCACGTAATTTCACATAAATAGGACCTTATATGGACCACTGGTTTGAGCTTGTATGCAGGACAGCATTTTACCGCAGAGTATTCTGAAAGACGAGTAATAACATGCAAGTCTCACGTTTATCCTTTATGCTGGGCACACACGGTACGATTTTCCATGCGATGTTCCGACTGGATCGTTTTTTTACCGCTCTATTCTGCTCTCTATTCTCATTCTTTGCTTGTTTTTCTTATCTTTTTCCATTCACTTCTATGAGAAATCGAGCACAGAATGGAGCTGGAGTAATATCGGACATGAGGGATTTTATCATTCGGATCCATCTATCCCACCGAAAATCGTACCGTGTGTACCCAGCATAAGGCCCTATTTACACTTAAAGGACATCCGAGGTGAAAATAGGAGGAGAAAAACAATTGTATGTATCTTCCTTCTCCTAAAAATGACTTTAAAAAAAAATAAAATTTTTAGATATCCCACAGTTTTATTTTAAATTTAAATCTATTTTTAATTTATTTATTTTTATTTTTTTTACTTTTTCATTGTCTCTGCTCAATGACACCTCTATTGAAGTAAGCCAAAGCTCAAATCTATGAATTATTGACCCTTTTTATCTCTTCCCTGCTCCAGGACGCCAGTTACTGACAGGAAAGTATTTTATGGCTGTAATTGTCCTGACCCGGACTGAAACTGCCACTTCCATAACTGATGTTTAACTCTTTCAGGCAGAGAAAGAAAATAAGGAACACAGCATAGTTATTTGTGTGCTAGGCACTGTACATACACATGTCTATCTCATCATGTCAGATGACACCTCAGTTGTCCTTTAATGCGTTGTTGTGTCGCATCCCATTTGCCAAATGAGATGCAATGCAGCTTAACGCATTAAGTGTAAATAGGGCCTAAAGGATGTAGTCAAAAAGTTGCAGAATTTTGGCTGTCATTAAAATTCAATGCAAATTGTATACAGCTTGGAAATGGGCCAATTTTATGTGTACTTCCTTGCAGTTAGGATTGGCCCAGTTTCAAGCTGTATATAGTTTCCTTAACCACTTCCTGCCAGCCCATTGCACTGCATAACCGATTGTTTTAAAACTTCTGTTTTGCACTGAAAAGCCCTGATCTCACATGAAGGATTCAAGTATTGATCCCTACAGGCAGCAGTGCTTCGTGCATGTCTACATAGCCTTACCTTCGGGGTTTATTGCAGAAGTTAATGAAGACCTTTATTTGTGCAGAACCGTTTTGCCAGTAGTGACAAACCGCTCACTACCCTTCTCCAAGGCCACGCTAGGAATGCAAGGAAGGCTGTGACTGTACAGAATCTCCTGCAGCTTCTGTGCTCCGTGTGCCCGTGTCTCTCTCTCTATTCACAGGTGTCTTGGCTCTGGTATTCGAGTTTAAATTTTGGCCCCCCCAGCTGCAGCGTGCTTTGAAAGATGTAATGAATGCGCCTGATTGGCTTATTGTAGGAAGGATTGCCTGCCGGTGGAGAGAATTCCGAAGTAATTTGTTTTATTGCATCTTTGAAAGAGGAATTGGCTGTAAGATCCGCTCTTCACCTGAGTGAAAGCCATAGAGCGGTAATTGTGTGCCGCCTCAGCTGACAGATGTGTGACAAATGTGTGTTCTGCTATAGCCGTCATTGCAAAGCCACTGGCCACAGGCGTGTGTGTGCGAGTCTGAGTGTTGGCTCATATTGTGGCTTGTTTCATCATCGGGTGACTATTATACCATGCATGACCATTCTAATATAAAACTGTTAGCATGTCTACCAGTTGTAAATGAGAAAGTATGCAAAACCTTGTATGTTACAATTGAATTCCCACCATACAGCTAAATGCACAGCTGAAATACACTTTCTAAAATATGTATATCTGACTTGTGCACCAGGGCCCCAATTTCAGACAGCATAGTCCGGTTATGACTTAAAGGCAACCCGAGGTGAGAGACATGGAGGCTGCCATTGTTTCTTTTAAACAATGAACATTGCCTGGCTGTCCTGCTAATCCTCCTCTAATACTTTTAGCCTTATGCCTAGAACAAGCACACAGACCAGATGTTTCTGACTAGATTAGCCACATGCTTGTTTCAGGTGTGTAATTCAGACACTATGAATGCATGAAAGATCAGCAGGATGGCCAGGCAATTGGTATTGTTTAAAGTGAACCAGAGACGAAGCACCTTCATGTATTTTACCATATAGATCAGTTGGGACATTAGAGAAAACACCTATACCAGAGTCTGTCTTCTCTGATGTCTTTTCAACCCAAGCCTGCCCCCTTCTGGCTCTGCTAACGACTCCGCTATAATGATTCCTGAGCAAAGCCAGACTGAATGCTCAGTCAGGGATTTTATCAGGGCTGATAAGCAGGCTGAGCGGTGAAGAATGAAACCGAGAGCAGGGTAGGTGTTTTCTCTAATGTTCCCACTGATATATATGGTAAAATACACGAGGATGCTTCGTCTCTGGATCACTTTAAAGCAGGGGCCCTTTTGCAGCTCACGAGATATACCAACATTTCATATGATAAACTTAACGCTCTTAAATGACCCCAATCCCAGCATAATTAACAGTTAAGCAGTCGCAGGAGTCAGGGAATCCTCTACTGGTAGATTGTGATCGATGTAATGGGCACCCCTGGTTTAAAGTAAACCTGTAATGGAAAGGCCAAAAGTATTTGAGGCAGAGGATCAGCATGACTGTTTGGCAACTGGTATTGCTTTAAAGGAAATAAATGTCAGCTTTCATATCTCTTCTACTTCAGTTGTCCTTTAAATAGATAGTTCAGAAGCTTATTGGATTCTTGTAGATCCAAAAGTTCCAGCATAGAGTTCCTCTTAATTTTCTGCCCATGGACAAGCAGACTAAGCATGTGTGACTAAGGTCTGGGCATGCCCAGTACAATGAAGTCAGTGATTGTTCTACTGGGCATGCAAGGACCTTGCTCATTTATGCCCAGTCCAAATGTGCTCATCCATGGCAGGGAGCCCAGCCAGAAGGGACCTAGAAGACAAGTTTTTGTCTAATAGGTTTAATGGGACCTTGCACTTGGTACAGTGGCTTGTAGGAAGATTCAGGAAGCCTCTTGTCCATTCAGGGGCTTCCCACTATTGAGGTGAGAATCTAACTTTTTTCCCTTCCCTGATTTTAAGTCTCCTTTAAGCAGGGGCACACGTGCCAAAAAATCTCATTCCTTTTTTACTATGCAAAAATGCACATAAAACTTCCCAATGCACATAATACTTCCCAATGCACAATTGCAGTGAGAGCAATGTGCATTTTCCCACAGCAGGGAAGAAAATTACCGGCACTACTGCCTTTTTTTTTTCGCTTTTCTTTTTGCACATGGAGTGCAATTCCTTATTGTTGACAGTCAGTTGCTGTCATCTGGCTGTCGGCCAACATTGCAGATTCCTCCTTTTCCATCTACTCAAGAGTGACCCCTACCTAAAAGCAATAAAAAACCCAACCTTCATTGACTTCTATATAATGACTGCAGATTGGCAATGTGTGTTAATACTGATGAGCTGTTTAAATAAAAAGAAACACCCTGTTCTCCGCACTGCCTCACCAACATTACTAACATCCTCTAAGTTAAAAGTGGCAAAAAAACATATTTGGCATTCTGTTCTGATTGCAGTTATCGCTGCTTTATATACATAAAATATGTTACTTATGCTGCACCGATCCTGGGAAACTGGCAACCCTTATGTAAGTGCTGATCAAGTATACCACCTATCACTTCAATAAATATAGTGGTCAGCTGATCTCCTGAAACCTTCTGTGCTTTCTCCAGAAAGAACACTTGTGTTACCGTGTCTGGCACATGCTGGTGGTCCCAGGAGGTGGTCTTTGTGGGCGAAACTCGTTTCCTGTGTCCAGATTGAGGAGCTCGGCTTGGCGCAGGCGATGTGGAGCTGAGGGCCGTTCTCTTGCTTTGAGGTCATGTAAGGCGACGTTCCTCATCCTCCTCAGCTCTATTCTCTGCTGCCGCCAGGAGAAGTAGAGACATCAGTGCGCCCTCTAAGGTGGCCAGGATTTGCCATTAAAGTAGCGGTACGAATGATGAATGCGCTTTCCTGCTTGACTGCTTCCGAATCGCCAGGCCTGACAGTGCAGGAAGGGTAATGAAATGAACACTGCATGTTCCATAGCTCAAACTTTTTAATTTGAAAAGTATGTAGCGCTCTGTGTGAGGCTAGCACTGGCTGTGTGAAAAAGAGGAGGAGAATTCGATTTGTAGCCCTGATCAGTGAAACTTTTCATTATGCGAATCTGCTGGTTATCTTTATAATTATCTTCCAGTCTTCAGAGCGCCTTATTGGCTGCTTCTACGTCCGGCGCTCTAATCTGCGTGCATTTTATCATTGGTAATTTTCTCCTCGATGCATTCCAGGGCAGTTTATGAGCTCTGACCCTGCTGTAATCATCAGCCTTTACTGACTAACAAATCTTCATTGTCTTCCCAGCTATGTCTGCCTTACAGAGAACAGAAGGATGATTAAACTGTAAATAAGAGATGGCTCAAGAGTAATGCAATTTATATGCAGTTTATACCTCAGCTCCAGGCACAGATTTTTAACTCGTGTTATACAGTAACTCAGTGGCAGACCTTTGTTTGCATGTCCGATCCCAACCCCCCACCCGGTGTTTTTCAGTATAATCCTCTTAGTATTAACTACTCTTAGTTAAATAAATGATCATTCAAAAGCATTCCCAAGTATTCCTGGTGTGTAAAATCGTTTATTTTCACTGCAATGAGCAGGAGAAGCTTGCTTTATCTCTGGTCATTTGCAAATGTAATCATTTCCGGCTGAAGCTCTGAGGCATGTGCCTTCACTCTGCTCACCTCCTTTTCTGCTGAAGTGACTCAGCTGTTGCCAGGGCCATGTGTATTCAATAAAGGGAGGGGGTAGAGTGAAGACCCATTCCTCAGTGAGCTTCAGACGGCAATGATTAGACTTGCCTTTGCCGATGACTAGAGATAAGCAAGCTTCTCCTTCTCTCTACAGTGAAAATATAGGTTTTTACTCACAGGGAATGTGTGGGAATGCTTTGAAATGTTTAATGTAACTGTGAGAGTAGTCACTGAAATTTTAGTTTTGAGAGTGTAATCCAATTTTAAAGGGAACCTGACACAAGAAGCGTCTCAGGTTCCATACTTACCTGGGGTTTCCTTAAGTGCCCTTAAGGCCGCTCATCCCTCGCCGTCTCCCCTGGTGACTCCTATCACCAGCAATTCAGCCCAAAAGCCTGGCCAAGTTGCACTTCATCGCGCATGCCCGGCCAGGTGCTCTCCCCTGTCGCGCTCCTGTCCTTGGGAGCATTCTGCGCCTGCGCAGTAGTATAGCGCAAGTGCAGAACGCTCAAAGCTTGGGGAGCACACCTGTTCCAGGTTTGCACATGCACGACTCGGCCAGGCTTTCGGGCTAAATTGTGGGTAATGGGAGTCGCCCAGGGAGATGTCGAGGGATGATCGGCCTTAGGGGGCATAAGGAAGCCCCAGGTAAGTACGATATCTGAGATGCTTCTTGTTTTAGGCACACTTTAAGAAGGCACTGTAGTGACATATAGAAGAATGCAGTAAATTATTCAGTATACTCACTTTTAGAGTATTTTGTCTGGTTCTAGCATCAGAAACACTTTCTATATCTATATATTGCTGTATGTATGTTTGTAATCCACCCCCCCCAGGGATACTTGGCCTAGGCTTATTAAGCTATGTTGAATCCTCCTCCCACTGCATTCTGGGAGACCAGACAGTATCTTCACTGGCTTCAGAATTCTCAGAAACAAACATTCCGCAGAGATTCACCTGTCGAGACTAACAATGTTGCCGCCTGTGATAATAAAAGTAAAACTGAAGTGAGAAAAAAGCCGGACACTTACGTATGGAGAGGGATCTGGATCCTATTGAGCCTTCTTGGTCCCTTCTTCATTCCAGCTCTGTCCCCCCCCCCCCCCCCCCCCCCCCCCCCCCCCCCAGCTATTTGACCATTTGGTCAAATACACCACTGTGAGCCCTTTGGAGGCTTAGGAATCACTTGTGTCCCCGAGTAACCCTGAACATGTTGAGGTTCCGTACTGCTCATGTTCAGTTCTCCCTGGTAGGTGGAGGTGGATGAGATCATGTGATCAGCCCTGTGCAGTCATGTGACTGACTTTTCCCAAGATAATTTCTCGGGAATAGCTGCATCAAATTTGAAAAGTGTATGAGTAATGGACAGTCCCCTGTTCACCATACCAACTGTGACAAATGTCGGATGATGAGCTAAGGCTAGGTGTTTTTGTAAAATTTTAAGTGCAGGCGATTTTCAAAATCGCCCTGAAAGCGCTTGTGCAATGATTCTCTATAGGAGAGTTCATATCAGAGCGCTTTTGTTTGCGATCCGCTTTGAAAAGCGGTGCCTGGGCCATTTTTGAGGCGATTTGCCTCAATGGAAGGTATAGGAAAACGCAAAGTCATTTTGAATCAAAAGACGGAAGCGCTCTGCAAAAGCGCTTACAAAAAATGCCACAAAAACAAGCGAACGCGCAGAAAATCACGGAAAAAACGCGGGAAAAAAAAGCCCACCGCTACCGGACACGTGACCTAAATGCAATGTGTACAAGGCCTAAATGCTGATTTTTCAGATGCATTTGGGCGCTCTTCTTACTAACCTAGCAGGGTTTATGAAGATTTGTGCCTGGAGTTCAGCTATAAAGCTTAATGCGAGGCAAATATAAAAAGCTTCGCTCTAATCCTATTGTGAGTTCATTAAAAATCATTAAAATTATTTTTTATAACAGCTACTTTAGTGTGCAGATTAATGTGAACAGAAGAGAATGAATTTTACACTTGGCTGTTAGGACTGTTAAATCCTCGTGCAAAAGAGTTTGTTTATAGATCAGAACCTCTCTTCTCAATTGTTAAAACGATGACTCCGGGCAACTATATTGTTAAAAGGTAACTACACTTCCAATTAAAATTGCTGTTCTCCCTTTGTGGAATACGGACTGCCTAGAAACTAGATTAACCTCCCTGGTGGTCTGATCCTGAGAGTTTTTTCTACTAACATACATTGTTTACTGCTTTACATTTAAAATACTAAAATAATTAGATCACCAGTATAGTTAGCCAGAGAGGTCATGTGGTATAAGTAGGCAGAGAGAAGGCCTCTTGCTCCGGAGGGGACCCCAGGACACCGGCGGGGAGCGGAGCTGCGGCAAGGGCACAGGACAACTGCAAGGGGCTGGAGGAAGCCCAAGGCAAGTCGATTCTTATTTTTTTACCCACCTTGGACGTTCCCTTTAAACAATACCAGTTGCCTGGCAGCCCTGCTGATCTATTTGGCTGTAGTTGTCTGAAGAACACCAGAAACAAGCATGCAGCTAATCCAGTCAGATCTGACAATAATGTCAGAAACATTTGATCTGCTGCATGCTTGTTCAGGGTCTATGGCTAAAAGTATTAAGAGGCAACGGATTAGCAGGATAGCCAGGCAACTGGTATTGCTTAAAAGGAAATAAATATGGCAGCCTCCATATTCCTCTTGCTACAGTTGTCCTTTAATCACTCTACCAACTCCATAAACCCCACTAAGATAATTAAATACAAAACTTGCGTTTCTTTTATTGTAGTATTAAATTGCAGTAATGTTCCCAAGGCTTCACACTTACTCATTAGTTAATGTGCTGCTCCTCGTCTTCACATTCAGTCATTCATTATTATGTGGTCTTTCAGGCAAAATTACTATATTGTAAATTAATTGTAGTCTCGCTGCATGGCAGAGGCTCCGCGTTGTCTGCGCGGCGCTTTATTTGACAGTGTGACTAATTCCTAAATAAGCAGAGTTACGCTGGCTAATGAACCGGTGACCTCCGTCGCCCTACAGTGGTGCGCTTCATTCTCGCTGCTCTACAGTTATTAGCATGATGGTGCGATCACGTCTCACTCGCTAGTGAAGAAATGTGGGCGTCATTAACACCAGCCTGACAGCAGACTTTACTGCAAGGAAATAGTGCTGACTAATCACTGAGGCTTCAGTCACACAGGAGGTTTAAAGAGGAACTCCAGTGAAAATAATGTAATAAAGTTCTTTATTTTTAAAATAATTGTGTGTAAATGATTTAGTCAGTGTGTGCCCATTGTAAAATCTTTCCTCTCCCTGATTTATATTTTGACATTCACCACATGGTGACATTTTTACTGCTGGCAGGTGATGTCAGTGGAAGGAAATGCTGCTTGCTTTTTGACCTCAGCTGGAAACATCAGTTATTTCCCACAATGCAATGAGGTTCACAGACAGGAAACTGTCAGGACCATGGTCCTGACATCACACTGTGGGAAGGGTTTCACCACAATATTAGCCATACAGAGCCCCCTGATGATCCGTTTGTGAAAAGGAAAATATTTCCCATGGGAAAGAGGGTTTCAGCTACTGATTGGGATGAAGTTTAATTCTTGGTTACGGTTTCTCTTTAAAGAACCACTCCGGCGAAAAAAGTAAGCAGTTAAAATTACGATACAAAAAAAAATTAGCAGCAGAAATCAAATGGCACAAAAAGAAAGCTTTATTTGTGAGAAGATAAGGAGGTAAAATTGATTGTGGTGGTAAGTTGTATGGCCGAGCAATAAACCTTTAAAGTTGCGAAGTGCTGCATTGTAAACAATGGCCTGGTCACTGGGGGGTATAAACCTCTGGTCCTCAAGAAGTAAAAAAAAGTGTAACTGTTGGGCATAAAATCAAAAATCAATTCTTTATTTTAATCAGGTAAGCAAGTAATAAGGATGCTAATCAGGCAATCCAAAAGTTAAAATCACTATTCCTTTTCTTGATAAATGATCATTCCCCTGTTTACCTGACTCTTATTTGGTACACACAAAATTTGGTTCACAAAAAGAAGTTGCAGGGCTTGCTGGGTTTTCCTTTTTTGCTTCTTTATTTCCACTCAGACTTGACTATTGCAGCCCATCTTCTCATAAGATATGAAAAGATGAAGAAAAGCCTTTGTATTGCTATTTGCAAGTAATTACTGAAAATGTGTGGCATTTAAAATTTTAGTTAACTTTGATAGTTGTCCTTTAATGCTACAATAACCTGCCGTTGCTGCATTAGGTAAAAAAAAAGAGGGGGACCAGTTATAGTCAGTATCATTCTGGCTCTTTTTTTACTTTGGAATTTTCAGCAGAAGTCCTCTCTAAAGCTGGCCACTAACGGTCCAATTTCTAGCGAAAAATCATTCGAGCGATCAGAAATTCTAATCGGACGAAAAATCGTTCACTACACCATCAACTAACCAATCATTGCTTCCTATCTATCACGACCACCAAGAAAATCCAAATTTTCGTTCGACGAAAATTCATTCGGGCGACATTTTTTTCACTCGTTCACAGTCGATTGTGTCCACCAATGGAGATTATTTACAACCAATCCGATCAGAATTTCTGATCGCTCAAACGATTTTTCGCTAGAAATTGGACCGTTAGTGGCCAGCTTAAGAATTCAGAGCCGGCATGTGTCATTGGAACTGGAACCCCTGAAAAAAAAATACTACTATCTCCTGCACTCCAAAAGAATGCATCCACCTCAGGGATATATAGTATTAACCTCCCTGGCGGTATATTAAAAACCGCCAGGGGGCAGCGCTGCCGTTTTTTTGCTATTTATTTTTTTTTTAAATCATGTAGCGAGCCGAGGGCTCGCTACATGATAGCCGCTGCTCAGCGGCATCCCCCCAGCCCCTCCAATCGCCTCCGGCGATAGGCGATCAGGAAATCCCGTTCAATGAACGGGATTTCCTGAAGGGCTTCCCCCGTCGCCATGGCGACGGGGCGGGATTGGACGTCGTGACGTCTAAGGGAGTCCCGATCCACCCCTTAGCGCTGCCTGGCGCTGATAGGCCAGGCAGCGCAGGGGTCTAGGGGGGGGGGGCTGTACGGCGGCGCGGATAGCGGCGATCGGTGTGCTGGCGCAGCTAGCAAAGTGCTAGCTGCATCCAGCAAAAAAAAAATTACGCAAATCGGCCCAGCAGGGCCTGAGAAAACCTCCTGCGCGGCTTACCGCCAAGGAGGTTAAGGTGCGTACACATGCACTACGTCCGCCAACGACGGGTCTGTCAGACCCTCCCACTGGGCGGACTTTCAGGCGACCGTAGCGCGTGTATGCACTGTCAGCGGACTGATAAGGCTGTTTCTGAGCGATCCGTCCGGCGGATTGTTCAGAAACAGCCTTATCAGTCTGCCGACAGTGCATACACGTGCTACTGTCGCCTGAAAGTCCGCCCAGCGGGAGGGTCTGACGGACCAGTCGTTGGCGGACGTCGTGCGTGTGTACGCACCTTTAGGATAAGTGCCAAGTCAAATGGGTGGTATATATATATGGCCACACAACCAGCTGGTTGCTGGCTGTGATGTGTACCAATACAGGTAGTCCCCGACTTACGAACACCCAACTTACGAATGACCCGCCAATGCGAACGGCATAGATTCTGTGTTTCCATGGGAACAAGTCATAATTCTTTTTTCAAATTGGACTTTGAATTTTTTTTTTAAATTACAAGAAAAAATGGCTTTTAAACTTGTATAAACGGGTACAATAGGCAAAGGTGTCACACAGAGGGAGACACTGGAGGCACAAAGTGCACAGAGGAGGTACGGGGGACAGACATAGCACAATGTTCCGACTTAAGAACAGATTCAGGTTAAGAACGAACCTACAGTCCCTATCTCATTTGTTCACCGGGTACTACCTGTATATTATTTGGCATTTGTGGCACCCTGGAGGCTGCATGAACGCCCACTGAGCACTTCTGTTAACCAGCAATGTAAATTGGTTCTAATGCGAGTCAGGGGTCACTGTACTTGATACTAGGACAGGTTAGCTTCTCTGAGATTTTGTACCAAGACTATAAAGTACTGGGGGTCCCTTTTTTAATATAAGCAAGTGTACACAGCATTCCGTGCTTCACACTACCTCGAGAAATTCACAGTTAAGGCTGTGCTTATTGACTGAGATGCTGCCCATTCAATATTATGATTGTGAAAGTTTAATCTCTGCCAACCCCCCCTTCACCCCATGTATACAATAGCTTCAGCCAGTGGTACTTGTATTGAAAGCTGGTCTGGATGGATTCTTATTGATCCCTGAGCAGTGAGCTATGCTGTAACTGGCGCCGTGCTGGGTACAGAACAATTGCTATTAGACTTTTAGTTGTGATTTTTTGTATATATCCTTTTTCCCCCCTTCTTTTTATTACACACATCTATATATATTTTTAAGCTTCAAAATCAGGACACATGCTCATAGATGTTGCGGTTATCGTTTTTTCTCTCTCGTCTAAACTCAGTTGTAATTGCCGTGCCTGAAAGGAAGAATAGAACATTTTCACATCTCCGCTGAGCCAAGGCCATCAATTCCTTTTAGTTCAATTATTATTATTTTTTTTTTCCTTAAAGCTAGGATTCTTTGGCGTTTTTGTTAAATCTTAAATGAAACCCATATTGGTAGAAATCATCTCTAGGCGTAATGGATTGGCTTCGCTATGTCACTATTTTATCGGTTACATGATGAGCTTTCTTTTTTTTTTGTTTTTCTTTTTGTGTAGCGGAAACATCTTTTATGCGCTGAGTAGCAGGAAATGTGTAAATCGCGCTGGCTTTGTAATTTCACCGCCGAAAACGTCTTTAGTCATTTTATGAAATGTGACGGAGAAATTACGGTTTTATAAGGGGCAGCCAAAATGGAGTGAAATTGTAGGCTTATTGCAGCAAATGCCGCCGTGTCTCTCAGTTGGTGAGATATTGAAAGCGCCGCCTCGCCGTTGGCTCATATACATATTCTGAAAGTAAGACTGCCACAAATCACAACTTTTTACAGTAGTGGTTAGTTTTTTTTTTTTGGGGGGGGGGGGGGGGGGGGAATCATTAAAACAATATGCTTTATGTTGTCGTGTCGTGAAGTACAGGTGGCTTTGGATTGGGTGTAAAGGAATAATAAAGTGCAGACTGCCTGATACAATTTATATAGGAGTCTATATTTATCCTTTTCTTTTATTATTATTATTATTATTATTATTATTGTCAATTGTCCTTGCATATTAGCAGCTGTAGACATTTTTATCACTCTGTAGCGAACTGCTCTACACAGTTGTTTTAATGAGTTTGTAGCTAACCAAAGAGACTGATTATTTGTCATAGGCTCCTT